>NC_086444.1:268056570-268149355 GCF_028390025.1 Pseudophryne corroboree
AGGCTCCCAGGACTCTCCCCTGCACTGCACTACAGAAACAGGGTAACAAAGAGAAGGGGGGCATAAATTGGCGATATTTATATATTAAGAGCGCATATATAGTAAACAACACCTTCTAGGGTTGTTTATATACATTTATAGCGCTTTTGGTGTGTGCTGGCAAACTCTCCCTCTGTCTCCCCAAAGGGCTAGGGGGTCCTGTCTTCGATTAGAGCATTCCCTGTGTGGCTGCTGTGTGTCGGTACGTGTGTGTCGACATGTATGAGGACGATGTTGGTGTGGAGGCAGAGCAATTGCCGAGGATGGTAATGTCACCCCCTAGGGAGTCGACACCGGAATGGATGGCTTTAGTTATGGAATTACGTGATAATGTCAGCACATTACAAAAGTCAGTTGACGAAATAAGACGCCCGGCAAACCAGTTAGTACCGGTTCAGGCGTCTCAGACACCGTCAGGGGCTGTAAAACGTCCTTTACCTCAGTCAGTCGACACGGGTACCGACACAGATGAATCTAGTGTCGACGGTGAAGAAACAAACGTATTTTCCAATAGGGCCACACGTTATATGATCACGGCAATGAAGGAGGCTTTGCAGATCTCTGATACTGCTGGTACCTCAAAAAGGGGTATTATGTGGGGGGTGAAAAAACTACCTGTATTTTTCCCAGAATCAGAGGAATTGAATGATGTGTGTGATGAAGCGTGGGTTACCCCCGATAGAAAATTGCTAATTTCAAAGAAGTTATTGGCATTATACCCTTTCCCACCAGAGGTTAGGGCGCGCTGGGAAACACCCCCTAGGGTGGATAAGGCGCTCACACGTTTATCAAAGCAAGTGGCGTTGCCGTCTCCTGATACGGCCGCCCTCAAGGATCCAGCAGATAGGAGGCTGGAAACTACACTGAAGAGTATATACACACATACTGGTGTTATACTGCGACCGGCAATAGCCTCAGCCTGGATGTGCAGTGCTGGGGTAGTGTGGTTGGATTCTCTGACTGAAAATATTGATACCCTGGATAGGGACAGTATTTTATTGACTCTAGAGCAATTAAAGGATGCTTTTCTTTATATGCGAGATGCTCAGAGGGATGTTTGTACTCTAGCATCAAGAGTAAGCGCGATGTCCATATCTGCCAGAAGAAGTTTATGGACGCGACAGTGGTCAGGTGATGCGGATTCCAAGAGGCATATGGAAGTATTGCCATATAAAGGAGAGGAATTGTTTGGGGTCGGTCTTTCGGACCTGGTGACCACGGCAACTGCCGGCAAATCCACCTTTTTACCTCAGACCCCTTCACAACAGAAAAAGACACCGTCTTTTCAGCCGCAGTCCTTTCGCTCCTATAAAAGGCGACCAAAAGGACAGTCTTATCTGCCGCGAGGCAGAGGAAAGGGTAAGAAAGGGCAGCAAGCAGCCCCTGCCCAGGAACAGAAGCCCGCCCCGGCTTCTACAAAGCCATCAGCATGACGCTGGGGCTTTACAAGCGGACTCAGGAACGGTGGGGGGTCGACTCAAGATTTTCAGCAATCAATGGGCTCACTCACAAGTGGACCCGTGGGTCCTGCAGATAATATCTCAGGGTTACATGCTGGAGTTCGAAAGGTTTCCCCCTCGCCGGTTCCTAAAGTCTGCTTTACCAACGTCTCCCTCAGAAAGGACGTCGGTTTTGGAAGCCATTCACAAGCTGTATTCTCAGCAGGTGATAGTCAAGGTACCCCTCCTACAACAGGGAAAGGGGTATTATTCCACTCTATTTGTGGTACCGAAACCGGACGGTTCGGTAAGGCCTATTCTAAATCTGAAATCCTTGAACCTGTACATACAGAAATTCAAGTTCAAGATGGAGTCACTCAGGGCAGTGATAGCGAATCTGGAAGAAGGAGACTTCATGGTGTCCTTGGACATAAAAGATGCTTATCTACATGTCCCGATTTACCCCTCACACCAAGGGTATCTCAGGTTCGTGATACAAGACTGTCATTATCAGTTTCAAACGCTGCCGTTTGGTTTGTCCACGGCCCCTCGGGTCTTTACCAAGGTAATGACCGAAATGATGGTTCTTCTACGAAGAAAAGGCGTATTAATTATCCCTTACTTGGACGATCTCCTGATAAGGGCAAAGTCCAGAGAACAGCTGGAAGTCGGTGTGGCGCTAACACAAGTAGTGCTTCAGCAACACGGGTGGATTCTAAATCTTCCAAAATCTCAATTGACCCCGACAACACATCTGCTGTTCCTGGGTATGATTCTGGACACGGTTCAGAAAAAGGTATTTCTCCCGGAAGAGAAAGCAAGGGAGTTATCCGAACTTGTCAGGAACCTCCTAAAACCAGGAACTGTGTCAGTACATCAATGCACAAGAGTCCTGGGAAAGATGGTGGCTTCGTACGAAGCGATTCCATTCGGCAGATTCCATGCACGGACATTTCAGTGGGATCTGCTGGACAAATGGTCCGGATCGCATCTGCACATGCATCAGCGGATAACACTGTCACCGAGAACAAGGTTGTCTCTCCTGTGGTGGTTGCAGACTGCCCATCTGTTAGTGGGCCGCAGATTCGGCATACAGGACTGGGTCCTGGTGACTACGGATGCCAGCCTACGAGGTTGGGGAGCAGTCACAAAGGGAAGAAACTTCCAGGGCGTGTGGTCAAACCTGGAGACGTCTCTTCACATAAATATACTGGAGCTAAGAGCGATCTACAATGCTCTAAGTCTGGCAAAACCGCTGCTTCAGGGTCAGCCGGTGTTGATCCAGTCCGACAACATCACGGCAGTCGCCCACGTAAACCGACAAGGCGGCACGAGAAGCAGGAGTGCAATGGCAGAAGCTGCAAGGATTCTGCGCTGGGCGGAGAATCATGTCATAGCACTGTCAGCAGTGTTCATCCCGGGAGTGGACAACTGGGAAGCAGATTTCCTCAGCAGACACGACCTTCACCCGGGAGAGTGGGGACTTCATCCAGAAGTTTTCCACATGATTGTGAACCGTTGGGAAAAACCAAAGGTGGACATGATGGCGTCTCGCCTCAACAAAAAAATTGGACAGGTATTGCGCCAGGTCAAGAGACCCTCAGGCAATAGCTGTGGACGCTCTGGTAACACCGTGGGTGTACCAGTCAGTGTATGTGTTCCCTCCTCTGCCTCTCATACCAAAGGTACTGAGAATTATACGGAAAAGAGGAGTAAGAACAATACTGGTGGCTCCGGACTGGCCAAGAAGAACTTGGTATCCGGAACTTCAAGAGATGCTCACGGAGGATCCGTGGCCTCTACCTCTAAGAAGGGATCTGCTTCAGCAGGGACCTTGTATGTTCCAAGACTTACCGCGTCTGCGTTTGACGGCATGGCGGTTGAACGCCGGATTCTAAAAGAAAAGGGCATTCCAGAGGAAGTTATTCCTACCTTGATTAAGGCTAGAAAGGAAGTGACTGTACAACATTATCACCGCATTTGGCGGAAATATGTTGCGTGGTGTGAGGCCAAGAAGGCTCCAACGGAAGAATTTCAATTGGGTCGATTCTTACATTTCCTGCAAGCAGGATTGTCTATGGGCCTCAAATTGGGGTCCATTAAAGTTCAAATTTCGGCCTTATCAATTTTCTTCCAGAAGGAATTGGCGTCAGTGCCTGAAGTACAAACTTTTGTCAAAGGTGTACTACATATACAACCCCCAATAGTGCCTCCAGTGGCACCGTGGGATTTGAACGTGGTTCTAAATTTTCTCAAATCTCATTGGTTTGAGCCTTTAAAATCGGTAGAATTAAAATACCTTACATGGAAGGTAACCATGCTGTTGGCCCTGGCTTCAGCCAGGAGAGTTTCAGAGTTGGCAGCTTTGTCATACAAGAGCCCATATCTGATATTCCATTCGGACAGGGCAGAATTGAGGACACGTCCTCAATTTCTCCCTAAGGTGGTTTCAGCATTTCACTTGAACCAGCCTATTGTGGTGCCTGCGGCTACTAGCGACTTGGAGGACTCCAAGTTACTGGACGTTGTCAGAGCATTAAAAATATATATTTCAAGGACAGCTGGAGCCAGAAAATCTGACTCGTTGTTTACATTGTATGCACCCAACAAGATGGGTGCTCCTGCGTCTAAACAGACGATTGCACGTTGGATCTGTAGCACAATCCAACTTGCACATTCTGTGGCAGGCGTGCCACAGCCTAAATCTGTAAAGGCCCACTCCACAAGGAAGGTGGGCTCATCTTGGGCGGCTGCCCGAGGGGTCTCGGCATTACAACTTTGCCGAGCAGCTACGTGGTCAGGGGAGAACACGTTTGTAAAATTTTACAAATTTGATACTCTGGCTAAAGAGGACCTGGAGTTTTCTCATTCGGTGCTGCAGAGTCATCCGCACTCTCCCGCCCGTTTGGGAGCTTTGGTATAATCCCCATGGTCCTGACGGAGTCCCCAGCATCCACTAGGACATTAGAGAAAATAAGAATTTACTTACCGATAATTCTATTTCTCATAGTCCGTAGTGGATGCTGGGCGCCCAACCCAAGTGCGGATTGTCTGCAATGCTTGTACATAGTTATTGTTACAAAATCGGGTTATTACTGTTGTTGTGAGCCATCTTTTCAGAGGCTACTTCGTTTTGTTATCATACTGTTAACTGGGTTCAGATCACAAGTTGTACGGTGTGATTGGTGTGGCTGGTATGAGTCTTACCCGGGATTCAAGATCCTTCCTTATTGTGTACGCTCGTCCGGGCACAGTACCTAACTGAGGCTTGGAGGAGGGTCATAGGGGGAGGAGCCAGTACGCACCATGTGACCTAAAAGCTTTTTTAGATGTGCCCTGTCTCCTGCGGAGCCCGCTATTCCCCATGGTCCTGACGGAGTCCCCAGCATCCACTACGGACTATGAGAAATAGAATTATCGGTAAGTAAATTCTTATTTTTACCAATTATATTTTGTGACTTGAAACTATATATATATCTCTTTGTTTGTAAGTATGTACTAGTTTAAGACAGGTCACCTCAGTCAATGCCTGACCCTGCTTGGCTCTACCCTCTCTCTGCTATTTACCCAAGCCCTTTCCCTTCCCTTTTGTGGCTCAAATTCCCCTCCTTCCCAATCCATCCCAGGTGGATCCCACACATTCATCCCAATTTCTTCCCCTCCCCCTCCCCCTCCCCCATCATGGTATAGACACAAACCCCTCACCCATCCCCCTTCCACACTCCATACTTACTCTGGCGGCCAGTCAACCTTTCCTCAGCTGTCCCATCTCACATGTAGCTATATATATAGATATAGATGAGACACTCCTGCAGCATTGCCAATGATTCATGTAAAACCTGTGTGCAAACAGTATCTCTATTGAATGCAAAGTACAGTATTACCAGAGCCGTCCCTAACCAACATGATGCCCTAGGCTACATTTTGGCTGATGCCCTCTTGCACAGATGCTAGTTCCGCCTCTAACCCTGCACCCCTTTCCCAGCACCATCACCCATTTTGGCGCTCCTACCCCCTATAATTTAAATACTGTAGGAACAATGTGCACATTTAGTGCCAGCCCAAAACAGTGCAAGTTCTTGCTGGAAAGGGGCATGGTAACACAATAATACCCCCAGATGAAATGACACAACACAGTACTGCAACTTTATTCACATTATATCATGCAGTAGTGTCTCTTATTCTTGTTACATCATATGATAGTACCACATTACTCCTAACAGTATTGCCCCTTATTCACATTACACCCCACCACATTGATCTTTATTTACATTAGACCACAGGTTCTCAAACTCAGTCCTCAGGACCCCACACAGTGCATGTTTTGCAGGTCTCACAGAATCACAAGTGAAATAATTAGCTCCACCTAATGTATGGACCTTTTAAAATGTGTCAGTGAGTAATTAATACAGTACACCTGTGAACTTGCTGGTTTACCTGCAAAACATGCACTGTGTGGGGTCCTGAGTACCGAGTTTGAGAACCACTGCATTAGACCATGCAGTAGTGCCCTTTCCTTATGTTACGCCAGAAAATATTGTAGCACACCTTATACACATAATGCTGCACATTAGTAATGCATTTCATATTTACATTTTCAGATTTCATTTCATAGAGCCGCAGTCACACACAGAATATAGGCATGTACTGTAGCATCTCATTTTATTCAGCAGAAGCTGATTATTCCTGTTTGGCTAGTTTGCCGCCTCTGTATATTACAATAGAAAAAAATAATAGTGTCAGTGAAAAAAACACCTCATGACAGATACTGTACACAAGCTTATGTCACATGGTATATGCAATTGCGGTCGAATTCCGGCTGTGGGGGCTCAAGGGCGATGGCCATTTTGACAGTGTGCTATGCGATCAAGTCCGGTGTACCATAATGATAGACCTCGCTTATCCCTATCGCTTTGGCGAGGGGATTGTGACGCTTCTTCAGCATTGCCCCGTAGCCTTCAAGACTACTGCTATCTCTCACTCCACTACTATCTCTCACTCCATCTCCAAGCGCTGGCTGCCACGTAGTGGGGGTTCAGGGGCGACGGCCATTTTGACAGTGTGCAATGCGATCAAGTCCGGTGTACCATAATGATAGACCTCGCTTATCCCTATCGCTTTGGCGAGGGGATTGTGATGCTTCTTCAGCATTGCCCCGTAGCCTTCAAGACTACTGCTATCTCTCACTCCACTACTATCTCTCACTCCATCTCCGAGCGCTGGCTGCCACGTAGTGGGGGTTCAGGGGTGACGGCCATTTTGACAGTGTGCTATGCGATCAAGTCCGGTGTACCATAATGATAGACCTCGCTTATCCCTATCGCTTTGGCGAGGGGATTGTGACGCTTCTTCAGCATTGCCCCGTAGCCTTCAAGACTACTGCTATCTCTCACTCCACTACTATCTCTCACTCCATCTCCGAGCGCTGGCTGCCACGTAGTGGGGGTTCAGGGGCGACGGCCATTTTGGCAGTGTGCTACTGTATGCGATCAAGTCCGGTGTACCGTAATGTGCATAGACCTCACTTATTCCTATCGCCCCTATGTATTTTAGCGAGGGGATTGTGACGCACCTTCAGCACTGCCCCGTTGTCCGCAAAATCTATGTCATCACTCGCTCCATAGCTGAGAGCCTCCATGGAGTCACAGGCAGTAGCCATTTCAATTGAGTCTGCCCTGCTACAGAATTGTATGTGTACCGTATGGTGCATAGAACCTTAACAGTACATCTGCTGCAGCTTTGCCCTGGTTTATGTGATTAAAAAAAATTATAAAGTGTCTGGAAAAAACTAACATGCGTTCGTACTGTACTTTAGGAATCGAACACGGGACTCTGAGTATACTGTAGGAAGCGGAACATTTCACCACTTCGCCGCAGACAGATGAATAAATGCATTCGTTTTGATTAAGACAAATGGCTACGGGATTAGGATGCTAACATACTGTACAATATTCCTAATATCATTAGGCAATAATGAACTTCTAACACGTCCATTTGCATCAGTGTACACTACTGGTTTTAGGTTGCTTTGGCTGCGGGATGCAGCGTAACGAGATGCACTAGTAAAGTAGTCCTTACTATACAGTACTGTACGTATTTCAGTATTATATTTTACAGGAGCCCACACGCATGCACAGTGGTGATTGTAAAAAGCGACATCTGGTGGATGATCGCAGGTATTACACGTACAGGTAACGCCAAACGTCAAATGTCTGTCTCTGTGCGATTAGATAGCCTCTCTGTGACTAGGCGCGCCTCGCTACGCCCCAGTACGCTGCGTATGCTCGAACGGGACAAACGCCTCAGCCACTCAAGATAAAGGTGGCTACATCTGTATACTCCCGTTATATAAATCACTTGTGAGGCCACACCTTGAATACTGTGTACAATTCTGGGCACCTTACTACAAAAAGGATATCCTGGAGCTAGAAAAGGTTCAAAGGCGGGCGACCAAACTAATTAAGGGTATGGAGACGCTGGAATACGAGGAAAGGCTTGCAAGACTAGGTATGTTTACACTGGAAAAGAGGAGATTAAGAGGGGACATGATCAACATTTACAAATATATAAGGGGACAATATACAGATCTTGCGCAGGACCTGTTTTTTGTTAGATTAACACAGAGAACTCGTGGACACTCGCTCAGGTTAGAGGAGAGGAGATTCCGCACAATACGGCGTAAAGGCTTTTTTACGGTAAGGACAATACGTGTTTGGAATTCCCTGCCTGAGGGAGTTGTAATGGACAACTCAGTCAACACCTTTAAGAATGGGTTAGATAAATTCCTAATGGATAAGGATATCCAGGTTTACGGGGCATAGTCACGCACTATGGTTATTATAAAAAAGAGGGGTTAATCGGAACAGCAGTCAGCAACTTCAGTCAAAATTTTATACAAAATAATCGTGCATAGGAGACCACAAATAGGTTGAACCCGATGGACAATTGTCTTTTTTCAACCTTAGATAGTATTTTACTATGTTGCTATGTCACAGTGGTACTGTCCTTCTGCCTGCAGCTGAATGCATTGTGATGTCACAGTTGTACATATAAAGTCACAGAGGTACTGTCTAGCTACCTGCAGCTGAATGCATTGTTATATCACAGAGATGCTGTCAAGCTGCCTGCAGCTGAATGCATTGTGATGTCACAGATGTGCTGTCAAGCTGCCTGCTGCTGAATGCATTGTAATGTCTCAGATGCGCTGTCTAGCTGCCTGCAGCTGAATGCACTGTAATGTCAAAGTTGTGCTGTCATGCTGCCTGCAGCTGAATGCATTGTGATGTCACAGATGTGCTGTCAAGCTGCCTGCTGCTGAATGCATTGTAATGTCTCAGATGCGCTGTCTAGCTGCCTGCAGCTGAATGCACTGTAATGTCAAAGTTGTGCTGTCATGGTGCCTGAAGCTGAATGCATTGTGATGTCACAGATGTGCTGTGCTGCTGCCTGCAGCTGAATGCATTGAGATGTCACAGTGGTCCTGTGTAGCTGCCTGCAGTTTTATTCACTGTAATGTCACAGCACTACTGTTTAGCTGCATGCAGCTGAATGCATTGTGATGTCACAGTGGTACTGTCTAGCTGCCTGCAGCTGAATGCACTGTGATGTCACAGTGGTCCTGTTTAGCTGCCTGCAGCTGAATGCACTGTGATGTCACAGTTTTACTGTTTAACTGCCTGCAGCTGAATGCATTGTGATGTCACAGCGGTACCATCTAGCTGCCTGCAGCTGAATGCATTGTGATGTCATAGCAGTACTGTCTAGCTGCCTCCAGCTGAATATATTTTATTTTTAATGTCACAGCGGTACTGTTTATCTGGCTGCAGCTGAATGCCTTGTAATGTCAAATTGGTACTGTCTAGCTGCCTGAAGCTGAATGCATTGTGATGTCACAGTGGTACTGTCCTTCTGCCTGCAGCTGAATGCATTGTGATGTCACAGTTGTACATATAAAGTCACAGAGGTACTGTCTAGCTACCTGCAGCTGAATGCATTGTTATATCACAGAGGTGCTGTCAAGCTGCCTGCAGCTGAATGCATTGTGAATGATGTCACAGATGTGCTGTCAAGCTGCCTGCTGCTGAATGCATTGTAATGTCTCAGATGTGCTGTCTAGCTGCCTGCAGCTGAATGCACTGTAATGTCAAAGTTGTGCTGTCATGGTGCCTGAAGCTGAATGCATTGTGATGTCACAGATGTGCTGTCTTGCTGCCTGCAGCTGAATGCATTGTAATGTCAAAGTGGTAATGTCTAGCTTCCAGCAGCTGAATGCATTGTGATGTCACAGTGATACTGTCCTGCTGCCTGCAGCTGAATGCATTTTGATGTCACAGTTGTACATATAAAGTGATAAAGGTACTGTCTAGCTGTCTGCAGCTGAATGCACAGTAATGTCCCTGTGGTACTGTCTAGCTGCCTGCAGCTGAATGCATTGTGATATCACAGTGGTACCGTCTATCTGCCCACAGCTGACTACATTGTGATGTCACTGTAGTACTGTCTAATTGCCTTCAGCTGAATGCACTATGATGTCACAGAGGTGCTGTCTATCTTCATGCAGTTGATCGCATTGTAATGTAAAAGAAATACTGTCTAGCTGCCTGCAGCTGAATGCATTGTGATGTCACAGCGGTACCATCTAGCTGCCTGCAGCTGAATGCATTGTGATGTCACAGCGGTACCATCTAGCTGCCTGCAGCTGAATGCATTGTGATGTCATAGCAGTACTGTCTAGCTGCCTCCAGCTGAATATATTTTAATGTTGCAGTGGTACTGTTTAGCTGGCTGCAGCTGAATGCATTGTAATGTCAAATTGGTACTGTCTAGCTGCCTGCAGCTGAATGCATTGTGATGTTTGCAGATGATACCAAATTGTGTAAAGAAATAAATGCGGAGGGGGGTGCTGAGTCGCTTCAGAATGACTTAGTTAAATTAGAAGCTTGGGCAGCGAAATGGAGAATGCGCTTCAATACAGACAAGTGTAAGGTAATGCACTGTGGTAACAAGAACAAAAATAACACCTAGCTACTAAATGGGGTAAAATTAGGGGATTCTGTACTGGAAAAAGACTTAGGTGTCTTCATAGATAGCAAACTAAGCAGTAGTACCCAAAGTAGGACTGCAGCAAAGAAGGCTAATAAGATATTAGCATGCATAAAATGGGGAATTGATGCTAGGGACGAGAGTATTATACTCCCGTTATATAAATCACTTGTGAGGCCACACCTTGAATACTGTGTACAATTCTGGGCACCTTACTACAAAAAGGATATCCTGGAGCTAGAAAAGGTTCAAAGGCGGGCGACCAAACTAATTAAGGGTATGGAGACGCTGGAATACGAGGAAAGGCTTGCAAGACTAGGCATGTATACACTGGAAAAGAGGAGATTAAGAGGGGACATGATCAACATTTACAAATATATAAGGGGACAATATACAGATCTTGCGCAGGACCTGTTTTTGGTCAGATTAACACAGAACTCGTGGATACTCGCTCAGGTTAGGGGAGAGGAGATTCCGCACAATACGGCGTAAAGGCTTTTTTACGGTAAGGACAATACGTGTTTGGAATTCCCTGCCTGAGGGAGTTGTAATGGCCAACTCAGTCAACACCTTTAAGAATGGGTTAGATAAATTTCTAATGGATAAGGATATCCAGGGTTACGGGGCATAGTCACGCACTATGGTTATTACAAAAAAGAGGGGTTAATCGGAACGGCAGTCAGCAACTTCAGTAAAAATTTTATACAAAATAATCGTGCATAGGAGACCACAAATAGGTTGAACCCGATGGACAATTGTCTTTTTTCAACCATAGATACTACGTTACTATGTTACTATGTCACAGTGGTACTGTCCTTCTGCCTGCAGCTGAATGCATTGTGATGTCACAGTTGTACATATAAAGTCACAGAGGTACTGTCTAGCTACCTGCAGCTGAATGCATTGTTATATCACAGAGATGCTGTCAAGCTGCCTGCAGCTGAATACATTGTGATGTCACAGATGTGCTGTCAAGCTGCCTGCTGCTGAATGCATTGTAATGTCTCAGATGTGCTGTCTAGCTGCCTGCAGCTGAATGCACTGTAATGTCAAAGTTGTGCTGTCCTGGTGCCTGAAGCTGAATGCATTGTGATGTCACAGATGTGCTGTCTTGCTGCCTGCAGCTGAATGCATTGAGATGTCACAGTGGTACTGTCTAGCTGCCTGCAGTTTAATTCACTGTGATGTCACAGCATTACTGTTTAGCTGCCTGCAGCTGAATGCATTGTGATGTCACAGTGGTACTGTCTAGCTGCCTGCAGCTGAATGCACTGTGATGTCACAGTGGTCCTGTTTAGCTGCCTGCAGCTGAAGGCACTGTGATGTCACAGTTTTACTGTTTAACTGCCTGCAGCTGAATGCATTGTGATGTCACAGCGGTACCATCTAGCTGCCTGCAGCTGAATGCATTGTGATGTCACAGCGGTACCATCTAGCTGCCTGCAGCTGAATGCATTGTGATGTCATAGCAGTACGGTCTAGCTGCCTCCAGCTGAATATATTTTAATGTCACAGTGGTACTGTTTAGCTGGCTGCAGCTGAATGCCTTGTAATGTCAAATTGGTACTGTCTTGCTGCCTGAAGCTGAATGCATTGTGATGTCACAGTGGTACTGTCCTTCTGCCTGCAGCTGAATGCATTGTGATGTCACAGTTGTACATATAAAGTCACAGAGGTACTGTCTAGCTACCTGCAGCTGAATGCATTGTTATATCACAGAGGTGCTGTCAAGCTGCCTGCAGCTGAATGCATTGTGATGTCACAGATGTGCTGTCAAGCTGCCTGCTGCTGAATGCATTGTAATGTCTCAGATGTGCTGTCTAGCTGCCTGCAGCTGAATGCACTGTAATGTCAAAGTTGTTCTGTCATGGTGCCTGAAGCTGAATGCATTGTGATGTCACAGATGTGCTGTCTTGCTGCGTGCAGCTGAATTCATTGTAATGTCACAGTGGTAATGTCTAGCTGCCAGCAGCTGAATGCATTGTGATGTCACAGTAATACTGTCCTGCTGCCTGCAGCTGAATGCATTTTGATGTCACAGTTGTACATATAAAGTGATAAAGGTACTGTCTAGCTGTCTGCAGCTGAATGCATAGTAATGTCCCTGTGGTACTGTCTAGCTGCCTGCAGCTGAATGCATTGTGATATCACAGTGGTACCGTCTATCTGCCCACAGCTGACTACATTGTGATGTCACTGTGGTACTGTCTAGTTGCCTTCAGCTGAATGCACTGTGATGTCACAGAGGTGCTGTCTATCTTCATGCAGTTGATCGCATTGTAATGTAACAGAAGTACTGTCCAGCTGCCTGCAGTTGAATTAATTGTGATGTCACAGAGGTGCTGTCTAGCTGCCTATAGCTGAATGCATTGTGATGCCACAGTGGTACTTTCTAGCTGCCTGCAGCTGAATGCATTGTGATTTCACAGTGGCACTATTTAGCTGCCTGCAGCTGAATGCATTGTGATGTCACAGATGTGCTGTCTAGCTGCCTGCAGCTGAATGCACTGTAATGTCAAAGTGGTACTGTCTAGCTGCCTGCAGCTGAATGCATTGTGATATCACAATGATACTGTCCTGCTGCCTGCATCTAAATGCATTTTGATGTCACAATTGTACATATAAAGTCACAGAGGTACTGTCTAGCTGCCCGCAGCTGAATACATTGTGATGTCACTGTGGTACTGTCTAGTTGCCTTCAGTTGAATGCACTGTGATGTCACAGAGGTGCTGTCTATCTTCATGCAGTTGATCGCATTGTAATGTAACAGAAGTACTGTCCAGCTGCCTGCAGTTGAATTAATTGTGATGTCACAGAGGTGCTGTCTAGCTGCCTTTAGCGCTACAGTGGTACTTTCTAGCTGCCTGCAGCTGAATGCATTGTGATGTCACAGTGGCACTGTTTAGCTGCCTGCAGCTGAATGCATTGTGATGTCATAGATGTGCTGTCTAGCTGCCTGCAGCTGAATGCACTGTAATGTCAAAGTGGTACTGTCTAGCTGCCTGCAGCTGAATTCATTTTGATGTCACAGTGATACTGTCCTGCTGCCTGCATCTAAATGCATTTTGATGTCACAATTGTACATATAAAGTCACAGAGGTACTGTCTAGCTGCCCGCAGCTGAATACATTGTGATGTCACTGTGGTACTGTCTAGTTGCCTTCAGCTGAATGCACTGTGATGTCACAGAGGTGCTGTCTATCTTCATGCAGTTGATCGCATTGTAATGTAACAAGTACTGTCTAGCTGCCTGCAGCTGAATGCATTGTGATGTCACAGTGGTACATATGAAGTCGCAAAGGTACTGTCCAGCTGCCTGCAGTTGATTTCATTGTGATGTCACAGAGGTGCTGTCTAGCTGCCTTTAGCTGAATGAATTGTGATGTCACAGTGGTACTTTCTAGCTGCCTGCAGCTGAATGCATTGTGATGTCACAGTGGCACTGTTTAGCTGCCTGCAGCTGAATGCATTGTGATGTCTCATATGTGCTGTCATTCTGCCTACAGCTGAATGCATTGTGATGTCACAGATGTGCTGTCTAGCTGCCTGCAGCTGAATGCACTGTGATGTCACAGTTTTACTGTTTAGCTGCCTGCAGCTGAATGCACTGTGATGTCACAGTGGTCCTGTTTAGCTGCCTGCAGCTGAATGCACTGTGATGTTTGCAGATCCAAATTGTGTAAAGTTATAAATGCGGAGGGGGATGCTGAGTCGCTTCAGAATGACTTAGTTAAATTAGAAGCTTGGGCAGCGAAATGGAGAATGCGCTTCAATACAGAGAAGTGTAAGGTAATGCACTGTGGTAACAAGAACAAAAATAACACCTACCTACTAAATGGGGTAAAATTAGGGGATTCTGTACTGGAAAAGGACTTAGGTGTCTTCATAGATAGCAAACTAAGCAGTAGTACCCAAAGTAGGACTGCAGCAAAGAAGGCTAATAAGATATTAGCATGCATAAAACGGGGAATTGATGCTAGGGACGAGAGTATTATACTCCCGTTATATAAATCACTAGTGAGGCCACACCTTGAATACTGTGTACAATTCTGGGCACCTTACTACAAAAAGGATATCCTGGAGCTAGAAAAGGTTCAAAGGCGGGCGACCAAACTAATTAAGGGTATGGAGACGCTGGAATACGAGGAAAGGCTTGCAAGACTAGGCATGTTTACACTGGAAAAGAGGAGATTAAGAGGGGACATGATCAACATTTACAAATATATAAGGGGACAATATACAGATCTTGCGCAGGACCTGTTTTTGGTTAGATTAACACAGAGAACTCGTGGACACTCGCTCAGGTTAGAGGAGAGGAGATTCCGCACAATACGGCGTAAAGGCTTTTTTACGGTAAGGACAATACGTGTTTGGAATTCCCTGCCTGAGGGAGTTGTAATGGCCAACTCAGTCAACACCTTTAAGAATGGGTTAGATAAATTTCTAATGGATAAGGATATCCAGGGTTACGGGGCATAGTCACGCACTATGGTTATTATAAAAAAGAGGGGTTAATCGGAACGGCAGTCAGCAACTTCAGTCAAAATTTTATACAAAATAATCGTGCATAGGAGACCACAAATAGGTTGAACCCGATGGACAATTGTCTTTTTTCAACCTTAGATACTATGTTACTATGTTACTATGTCACAGTGGTACTGTCCTTCTGCCTGCAGCTGAATGCATTGTGATGTCACAGTTGTACATATAAAGTCACAGAGGTACTGTCTAGCTACCTGCAGCTGAATGCATTGTTATATCACAGAGATGCTGTCAAGCTGCCTGCAGCTGAATGCATTGTGATGTCACAGATGTGCTGTCAAGCTTCCTGCTGCTGAATGCATTGTAATGTCTCAGATCTGCTGTCTAGCAGCCTGCAGCTGAATGCACTGTAATGTCAAAGTTGTGCTGTCCTGGTGCCTGAAGCTGAATGCATTGTGATGTCACAGATGTGCTGTCCTTCTGCCTGCAGCTGAATGCATTGTGATGTCACAGTTTTACATATAAAGTCACAGAGGTACTGTCTAGCTACCTGCAGCTGAATGCATTGTTATATCACAGAGATGCTGTCAAGCTGCCTGCAGCTGAATGCATTGTGATGTCACAGATGTGCTGTCAAGCTTTCTGCTGCTGAATGCATTGTAATGTCTCAGATGTGCTGTCTAGCAGCCTGCAGCTGAATGCACTGTAATGTCAAAGTTGTGCTGTCCTGGTGCCTGAAGCTGAATGCATTGTGATGTCACAGATGTGCTGTCTTGCTGCCTGCAGCTGAATGCATTGAGATGTCACAGTGGTACTGTCTAGCTGCCTGCAGTTTAATTCACTGTGATGTCACAGCATTACTGTTTAGCTGCCTGCAGCTGAATGCATTGTGATAACACAGTGGTACTGTCTAGCTGCCTGCAGCTGAATGCACTTTGATGTCACAGTGGTCCTGTTTAGCTGCCTGCAGCTGAATGCACTGTGATGTCACAGTTTTACTGTTTAACTGCCTGCAGCTGAATGCATTGTGATGTCACAGCGGTATCATCTAGCTGCCTGCAGCTGAATGCATTGTGATGTCATAGCAGTACTGTCTAGCTGCCTCCAGCTGAATATATTTTAATGTCACAGTGGTACTGTTTAGCTGGCTGCAGCTGAATGCCTTGTAATGTCAAATTGGTACTGTCTAGCTGCCTGCAGCTGAATGCATTTTGATGTCACAGTGGTACTGTCCTTCTGCCTGCAGCTGAATGCATTGTGATGTCACAGTTGTACATATAAAGTCACAGAGGTACTGTCTAGCTACCTGCAGCTGAATACATTGTTATATCACATAGGTGCTGTCAAGCTGCCTGCAGCTGAATGCATTGTGGTGTCACAGATGTGCTGTCAAGCTGCCTGCTGCTGAATGCTTGTAATGTCTCAGATGTGCTGTCTAGCTGAATGCACTGTAATGTCAAAGTTGTGCTGTCATGGTGCCTGAAGCTGAATGCATTGTGATGTCACAGATGTACTGTCTTGCTGCCTGCAGCTGAATGCATTGTAATGTTAAAGTTGTAATGTCTAGCTGCCAGCAGCTGAATGCATTGTGATGTCACAGTGATACTGTCCTGCTGCCTGCAGCTGAATGCATTTTGATGTCACAGTTGTACATATAAAGTGATAAAGGTACTGTCTAGCTGTCTGCAGCTGAATGCATAGTAATGTCCCTGTGGTACTGTCTAGCTGCCTGCAGCTGAATGCATTGTGATATCACCGTGGTACCGTCTATCTGCCCACAGCTGACTACATTGTGATGTCACTGTGGTACTGTCTAGTTGCCTTCAGCTGAATGCACTGTGATGTCACAGAGGTGCTGTCTATCTTCATGCAGTTGATCGCATTGTAATGTAACAGAAGTACGGTCCAGCTGCCTGCAGTTGAATTAATTGTGATGTCACAGAGGTGCTGTCTAGCTGCCTTTAGCTGAATGTATTGTGATGCCACAGTGGTACTTTCTACCTGCCTGCAGCTGAATGCATTGTGATGTCATAGATGGGCTGTCTAGCTGCCTGCAGCTGAATGCACTGTAATGTCAAAGTGGTACTGTCCAGCTGCCTGTAGCTGAATACATTGTGATGTCACTGTGGTACTGTGTAGTTGCCTTCAGCTGAATGCACTGTGATGTCACAGAGGTGCTGTCTATCTTCATGCAGTTGATCGCATTGTAATGTAACAAGTACTGTCTAGCTGCCTGCAGCTGAATGCATAGTGATGTCACAGTGGTACATATAAAGTCGCAAAGGTACTGTCCAGCTGCCTGCAATTGATTTCATTGTGATGTCACAGAGGTGCTGTCGAGCTGTCTTTAGCTGAATGAATTGTGATGTCACAGTGGTACTTTCTGGCTGCCTGCAGCTGAATGCATTGTGATGTGACAGTGGCACTGTTTAGCTGCCTGCAGCTGAATGCATTGTGATGTCTCATATGTGCTGTCATTCTGCCTGCAGCTGAATGCATTGTGATGTCACAGATGTGCTGTCTAGCTGCCTGCAGCTGAATGCACTGTGATGTCACAGTGGTCCTGTTTAGCTGCCTGCAGCTGAATGCACTGTGATGTCACAGTTTTACTGTTTAGCTGCATGCAGCTGAATGCATTGTGATGTCACAGCGGTTCCATCTAGCTGCCTGCAGCTGAATGCATTGTGATGTCACAGCGGTTCTATCTAGCTGCCTGCAGCTGAATGCATTGTGATGTCATAGCAGTACTGTCTAGCTGCCTCCAGCTGAATATATTTTAATGTCACAATGGTACTGTTTAGCTGGCTGCAGCTGAATGCATAGTAATGTCAAATTGGTACTGTTTAGCTGCCTGCAGCTGAATGCATTGTGATGTCAGTGATACTGTCCTTCTGCATGCAGCTGAACGCATTGTGATGTCACAGTTGTACATATAAAGTCACAGAGGTACTGTCTAGCTACCTGCAGCTGAATGCATTGTTATATCACAGAGGTGCTGTCAAGCTGCCTGCAGCTGAATGCATTGTGATGTCACAGATGTGCTGTCAAGCTGCCTGCTGCTGAATGCATTGTAGTGTCTCAGATGTGCTGTCTAGCTGCCTGCAGCTGAATGCACTGTAATGTCAAAGTTGTGCTGTCATGGTGCCTGAAGCTGAATGCATTGTGATGTCACAGATGTGCTGTCTTGCTGCCTGCAGCTGAATGCACTGTAATGTCAAAGTGGTAATGTTTAGCTGCCAGCAGCTGAATGCATTGTGATGTCACAGTGATACTGTCCTGCTGCCTGCATCTAAATGCATTTTGATGTCACAATTGTACATTTAAAGTCACAGAGGTACTGTCTAGCTGCCCGCAGCTGAATACATTATGATGTCACTGTGGTACTGTCTAGTTGCCTTCAGCTGAATGCACTGTGATGTCACAGAGGTGCTGTCTATCTTCATGCAGTTGATCGCATTGTAATGTAACAAGTACTGTCTAGCTGCCTGCAGCTGAATGCATTGTGATGTCACAGTGGTACATATGAAGTCGCAAAGGTACTGTCCAGCTGCCTGCAATTGATTTCATTGTGATGTCACAGAGGTGCTGTCTAGCTGCCTTTAGCTGAATGAATTGTGATGTCACAGTGGTACTTTCTAGCTGCCTGCAGCTGAATGCATTGTGATGTCACAGTGGCACTGTTTGGCTGCCTGCAGGTGAATGCATTGTGATGTCACAGATGTGCTGTCTAGCTGCCTGCAGCTGAATGCACTGTAATGTCAAAGTGGTACTGTCTAGCTGCCAGCAGCTGAATGCATTGTGATGTCACAGTGATACTGTCCTGCTGCCTGCATCTAAATGCATTTTGATGTCACAATTGTACATATAAAGTCACAGAGGTACTGTCTAGCTGCCCGCAGCTGAATACATTATGATGTCACTGTGGTACTGTCTAGTTGCCTTCAGCTGAATGCACTGTGATGTCACAGAGGTGCTGTCTATCTTCATGCAGTTGATCGCATTGTAATGTAACAAGTACTGTCTAGCTGCCTGCAGCTGAATGCATTGTGATGTCACAGTGGTACATATGAAGTCGCAAAGGTACTGTCCAGCTGCCTGCAATTGATTTCATTGTGATGTCACAGAGGTGCTGTCTAGCTGCCTTTAGCTGAATGAATTGTGATGTCACAGTGGTACTTTCTAGCTGCCTGCAGCTGAATGCATTGTGATGTCACAGTGGCACTGTTTAGCTGCCTGCAGGTGAATGCATTGTGATGTCACAGATGTGCTGTCTTGCTGCCTGCAGCTGAATGCACTGTAATGTCAAAGTGGTACTGTCTAGCTGCCTGCAGCTGAATGCATTGTGATGTCACAGTGATACTGTCCTGCTGCCTGCATCTAAATGCATTTTGATGTCACAATTGTACATATAAAGTCACAGAGGTACTGTCTAGCTGCCCGCAGCTGAATACAATATGATGTCACTGTGGTACTGTCTAGTTGCCTTCAGCTGAAGGTAGATGCTAGAATCAAGAGGGCTAAGGGATCTTTTCCGTAAGGGGGAGGAGTTACGACGCAAGGGGGAGGAGCTAGGCCAGCGGGATAGTTCCTCTACTATCCACGCCACCAACTATTACCTTTAGTAATTAGGTGGTGAGCGAAGCGGAGCGAGCCACCGTGCCCGAAGCGTGGCGAGCGAAGCGAGCCCGCGAGGGTACTTTTCGGGTACCCTGTTCGCCCGTAGCTCCTCCCCCTGGTGACGTAGCTCCTCCCCTCAATACGTCACAAGGTCCCTTCAGCCCCTCCGATATAGAACCAACCTTCAGCTGAATGCACTGTGATGTCACAGAGGTGCTGTCTATCTTCATGCAGTTGATCGCATTGTAATGTAACAAGTACTGTCTAGCTGCCTGCAGCTGAATGCATTGTGATGTCACAGTGGTACATATGAAGTCGCAAAGGTACTGTCCAGCTGCCTGCAGTTGATTTCATTGTGATGTCACAGAGGTGCTGTCTAGCTGCCTTTAGCTGAATGAATTGTGATGTCACAGTGGTACTTTCTAGCTGCCTGCAGCTGAATGCATTGTGATGTCACAGTGGCACTGTTTAGCTGCCTGCAGCTGAATGCATTGTGATGTCTCATATGTGCTGTCATTCTGCCTACAGCTGAATGCATTGTGATGTCACAGATGTGCTGTCTAGCTGCCTGCAGCTGAATGCACTGTGATGTCACAGTTTTACTGTTTAGCTGCCTGCAGCTGAATGCATTGTGATGTCACAGCGGTTCCATCTAGCTGCCTGCAGCTGAATGCATTGTGATGTCACAGCGGTTCTATCTAGCTGCCTGCAGCTGAATGCATTGTGATGTCATAGCAGTACTGTCTAGCTGCCTCCAGCTGAATATATTTTAATGTCACAATTGTACTGTTTAGCTGGCTGCAGCTGAATGCATTGTAATGTCAAATTGGTACTGTCTAGCTGCCTGCAGCCGAATGCATGTTGATGTCACAGTGGTACTGTCCTTCTGCATGCAGCTAATTGCACTGTGATGTCACAGATGTGCTGTCAAGCTGCCTGCTGCTGAATGCATTGTAGTGTCTCAGATGTGCTGTCTAGCTGCCTGCAGCTGAATGCACTGTAATGTCAAAGTTGTGCTGTCATGGTGCCTGAAGCTGAATGCATTGTGATGTCACAGATGTGCTGTCTTGCTGCCTGCAGCTGAATGCACTGTAATGTCAAAGTGGTAATGTTTAGCTGCCAGCAGCTGAATGCATTGTGATGTCACAGTGATACTGTCCTGCTGCCTGCATCTAAATGCATTTTGATGTCACAATTGTACATTTAAAGTCACAGAGGTACTGTCTAGCTGCCCGCAGCTGAATACATTATGATGTCACTGTGGTACTGTCTAGTTGCCTTCAGCTGAATGCACTGTGATGTCACAGAGGTGCTGTCTATCTTCATGCAGTTGATCGCATTGTAATGTAACAAGTACTGTCTAGCTGCCTGCAGCTGAATGCATTGTGATGTCACAGTGGTACATATGAAGTCGCAAAGGTACTGTCCAGCTGCCTGCAATTGATTTCATTGTGATGTCACAGAGGTGCTGTCTAGCTGCCTTTAGCTGAATGAATTGTGATGTCACAGTGGTACTTTCTAGCTGCCTGCAGCTGAATGCATTGTGATGTCACAGTGGCACTGTTTGGCTCCCTGCAGGTGAATGCATTGTGATGTCACAGATGTGCTGTCTAGCTGCCTGCAGCTGAATGCACTGTAATGTCAAAGTGGTACTGTCTAGCTGCCAGCAGCTGAATGCATTGTGATGTCACAGTGATACTGTCCTGCTGCCTGCATCTAAATGCATTTTGATGTCACAATTGTACATATAAAGTCACAGAGGTACTGTCTAGCTGCCCGCAGCTGAATACATTATGATGTCACTGTGGTACTGTCTAGTTGCCTTCAGCTGAATGCACTGTGATGTCACAGAGGTGCTGTCTATCTTCATGCAGTTGATCGCATTGTAATGTAACAAGTACTGTCTAGCTGCCTGCAGCTGAATGCATTGTGATGTCACAGTGGTACATATGAAGTCGCAAAGGTACTGTCCAGCTGCCTGCAATTGATTTCATTGTGATGTCACAGAGGTGCTGTCTAGCTGCCTTTAGCTGAATGAATTGTGATGTCACAGTGGTACTTTCTAGCTGCCTGCAGCTGAATGCATTGTGATGTCACAGTGGCACTGTTTAGCTGCCTGCAGGTGAATGCATTGTGATGTCACAGATGTGCTGTCTTGCTGCCTGCAGCTGAATGCACTGTAATGTCAAAGTGGTACTGTCTAGCTGCCTGCAGCTGAATGCATTGTGATGTCACAGTGATACTGTCCTGCTGCCTGCATCTAAATGCATTTTGATGTCACAATTGTACATATAAAGTCACAGAGGTACTGTCTAGCTGCCCGCAGCTGAATACAATATGATGTCACTGTGGTACTGTCTAGTTGCCTTCAGCTGAAGGTAGATGCTAGAATCAAGAGGGCTAAGGGATCTTTTCCGTAAGGGGGAGGAGTTACGACGCAAGGGGGAGGAGCTAGGCCAGCGGGATAGTTCCTCTACTATCCACGCCACCAACTATTACCTTTAGTAATTAGGTGGTGAGCGAAGCGGAGCGAGCCACCGTGCCCGAAGCGTGGCGAGCGAAGCGAGCCCGCGAGGGTACTTTTCGGGTACCCTGTTCGCCCGTAGCTCCTCCCCCTGGTGACGTAGCTCCTCCCCTCAATACGTCACAAGGTCCCTTCAGCCCCTCCGATATAGAACCAACCTTCAGCTGAATGCACTGTGATGTCACAGAGGTGCTGTCTATCTTCATGCAGTTGATCGCATTGTAATGTAACAAGTACTGTCTAGCTGCCTGCAGCTGAATGCATTGTGATGTCACAGTGGTACATATGAAGTCGCAAAGGTACTGTCCAGCTGCCTGCAGTTGATTTCATTGTGATGTCACAGAGGTGCTGTCTAGCTGCCTTTAGCTGAATGAATTGTGATGTCACAGTGGTACTTTCTAGCTGCCTGCAGCTGAATGCATTGTGATGTCACAGTGGCACTGTTTAGCTGCCTGCAGCTGAATGCATTGTGATGTCTCATATGTCCTGTCATTCTGCCTACAGCTGAATGCATTGTGATGTCACAGATGTGCTGTCTAGCTGCCTGCAGCTGAATGCACTGTGATGTCACAGTTTTACTGTTTAGCTGCCTGCAGCTGAATGCATTGTGATGTCACAGCGGTTCCATCTAGCTGCCTGCAGCTGAATGCATTGTGATGTCACAGCGGTTCTATCTAGCTGCCTGCAGCTGAATGCATTGTGATGTCATAGCAGTACTGTCTAGCTGCCTCCAGCTGAATATATTTTAATGTCACAATTGTACTGTTTAGCTGGCTGCAGCTGAATGCATTGTAATGTCAAATTGGTACTGTCTAGCTGCCTGCAGCCGAATGCATGTTGATGTCCCAGTGGTACTGTCCTTCTGCATGCAGCTAATTGCACTGTGATGTCACAGTTGTACATATAAAGTCACAGAGGTACTGTCTAGCTACCTGCAGCTGAATGCATTGTTATATCACAGAGGTGCTGTCAAGCTGCCTGCAGCTGAATGCATTGTGATGTCACAGATGTGCTGTCAAGCTGCCTACTGCTGAATGCATTGTAATGTCTCAGATGTGCTGTCTAGCTGCCTGCAGCTGAATGCACTGTAATGTCAAAGTTGTGCTGTCATGGTGCCTGAAGCTGAATGCATTGTGATGTCACAGATGTGCTGTCTTGCTGCCTGCAGCTGAATGCATTGTAATGTCAAAGTGGTAATGTCTAGCTGCCAGCAGCTGAATGCATTGTGATGTCACAGTGATACTGTCCAGCTGCCTGCATCTAAATGCATTTTGATGTCACAATTGTACATATACAGTCACAGAGGTACTGTCTAGCTGCCCGCAGCTGAATACATTATGATGTCACTGTGGTACTGTCTAGTTGCCTTCAGCTGAATGCATTGTGATGTCACAGAGGTGCTGTCAAGCTGCCTGCTGCTGAATGCATAGTAATGTCTCAGATGTGCTGTCTAGCTGCCTACAGCTGAATGCACTGTAATGTCAAAGTTGTGCTGTCATGGTGCCTGAAGCTGAATACATTGTGATGTCACAGATGTGCTGTCTTGCTGCCTTCAGCTGAATGCACTGTGATGTCACAGAGGTGCAGTTTATCTTCATCCAGTTGATCGCATTGTAATGTAACAAGTACTGTCTAGCTGCCTGCAGCTGAATGCATTGTGATGTCACAGTGGTACATATGAAGTCGCAAAGGTACTGTCCAGCAGCATGCAGTTGATTTCATTGTGATGTCACAGAGGTGCTGTCTAGCTGCCTTTAGCTGAATGAATTGTAATGTCACAGTGGTACTTTCTAGCTGCCTGCAGCTGAATGCATTGTGATGTCACAGTGGCACTGTTTAGCTGCCTGCAGCGGAAATGCATTGTGATGTCTCATATGTGCTGTCATTCTGCCTGCAGCTGAATGCATTGTGATGTCACAGATGTGCTGTCTAGCTGCCTGCAGCTGAATGCACTGTGATGTCACAGTTTTACTGTTTAGCTGCCTGCAGCTGAATGCATTGTGATGTCACAGCGGTTCCATCTAGCTGCCTGCAGCTGAATGCATTGTGATGTCACAGCGGTTCTATCTAGCTGCCTGCAGCTGAATGCATTGTGATGTCATAGCAGTACTGTCTAGCTGCCTCCAGCTGAATATATTTTAATGTCACAATGGTACTGTTTAGCTGGCTGCAGCTGAATGCATTGTAATGTCAAATTGGTACTGTCTAGCTGCCTGCAGCTGAATGCATTGTGATGTCACAGTGGTACTGTCCTTCTGCATGCAGCTGATTGCATTGTGATGTCACAGTTGTACATATAAAGTCACAGAGGTACTGTCTAGCTACCTGCAGCTGAATGCATTGTTATATCACAGAGGTGCTGTCAAGCTGCCTGCAGCTGAATGCATTGTGATGTCACAGATGTGCTGTCAAGCTGCCTGCTGCTGAATGCACTGTAATGTCAAAGTTGTGCTGTCATGGTGCCTGAAGCTGAATGCATTGTGATGTCACAGATGTGCTGTCTTGCTGCCTGCAGCTGAATGCATTGTAATGTCAAAGTGGTAATGTCTAGCTGCCAGCAGCTGAATGCATTGTGATGTCACAGTGATACTGTCCTGCTGCCTGCATCTAAATGCATTTTGATGTCACAATTGTACATATAAAGTCACAGAGGTACTGTCTAGCTGGCCGCAGCTGTACACATTATGATGTCACTGTGGTACTGTCTAGTTGCCTTCAGCTGAATGCAGTGATGTCACAGATGTGCTGTCAAGCTGCCTGCTGCTAAATGTATTGTAATGTCTCAGATGTGCTGTCTAGCTGCCTGCAGCTGAATGCACTGTAATTAGTGATGAGCACCGGAAATTTTTCGGGTTTTGTGTTTTGGTTTTGGGTTCGGTTCCGCGGCCGTGTTTTGGGTTCGAACGCGTTTTGGCAAAACCTCACCGAATTTTTTTTGTCGGATTCGGGTGTGTTTTGGATTCGGGTGTTTTTTTCAAAAAACCCTAAAAAACAGCTTAAATCATAGAATTTGGGGGTCATTTTGATCCCAAAGTATTATTAACCTCATAAACCATAATTTCCACTCATTTTCAGTCTATTCTGAATACCTCACACCTCACAATATTATTTTTAGTCCTAAAATTTGCATCGAGGTCGCTGGATGACTAAGCTATGCGACCCTAGTGGCCGACACAAACACCTGGCCCATCTAGGAGTGGCACTGCAGTGTCACGCAGGATGTCCCTTCCAAAAAACCCTCCCCAAACAGCACATGACGCAAAGAAAAAAAGAGGCGCAATGAGGTAGCTGTGTGAGTAAGCTAAGCGACCCTAGTGGCCGACACAAACACCTGGCCCATCTAGGAGTGGCACTGCAGTGTCACGCAGGATGTCCCTTCCAAAAAACCCTCCCCAAACAGCACATGACGCAAAGAAAAAAAGAGGCGCAATGAGGTAGCTGTGTGAGTAAGATAAGCGACCCTAGTGGCCGACACAAACACCGGGCCCATCTAGGAGTGGCACTGCAGTGGCACGCAGGATGGCCCTTCCAAAAAACCCTCCCCAAACAGCACATGACGCAAAGAAAAAAAGAGGCGCAATGAGGTAGCTGTGTGAGTAAGATAAGCGACCCTAGTGGCCGACACAAACACCGGGCCCATCTAGGAGTGGCACTGCAGTGTCACGCAGGATGTCCCTTCCAAAAAACCCTCCCCAAACAGCACATGACGCAAAGAAAAAAAGAGGCGCAATGAGGTAGCTGTGTGAGTAAGCTAAGCGACCCTAGTGGCCGACACAAACACCTGGCCCATCTAGGAGTGGCACTGCAGTGTCACGCAGGATGTCCCTTCCAAAAAACCCTCCCCAAACAGCACATGACGCAAAGAAAAAAAGAGGCGCAATGAGGTAGCTGTGTGAGTAAGCTAAGCGACCCTAGTGGCCGACACAAACACCTGGCCCATCTAGGAGTGGCACTGCAGTGTCACGCAGGATGTCCCTTCCAAAAAACCCTCCCCAAACAGCACATGACGCAAAGAAAAAAAGAGGCGCAATGAGGTAGCTGTGTGAGTAAGATAAGCGACCCTAGTGGCCGACACAAACACCGGGCCCATCTAGGAGTGGCACTGCAGTGGCACGCAGGATGGCCCTTCCAAAAAACCCTCCCCAAACAGCACATGACGCAAAGAAAAAAAGAGGCGCAATGAGGTAGCTGTGTGAGTAAGATAAGCGACCCTAGTGGCCAACACAAACACCGGGCCCATCTAGGAGTGGCACTGCAGTGGCACGCAGGATGGCCCTTCCAAAAAACCCTCCCCAAACAGCACATGACGCAAAGAAAAAAAGAGGCGCAATGAGGTAGCTGTGTGAGTAAGATAAGCGACCCTAGTGGCCAACACAAACACCGGGCCCATCTAGGAGTGGCACTGCAGTGGCACGCAGGATGGCCCTTCCAAAAAACCCTCCCCAAACAGCACATGACGCAAAAAATTAAATTAAGAAAAATTAATTAATTAATTAAATTAAGAAAAATTAAAGAAAAAAGAGGTGCAAGATGGAATTGTCCTTGGGCCCTCCCACCCACCCTTATGTTGTATAAACAGGACATGCACACTTTAACCAACCCATCATTTCAGTGACAGGGTCTGCCACACGACTGTGACTGAAATGACGGGTTGGTTTGGACCCCCACCAAAAAAGAAGCAATTAATCTCTCCTTGCACAAACTGGCTCTACAGAGGCACGATCTCCACCTCATCATCATCCTTCGATATATCACCGTGTACATCCCCCTCCTCACAGATTATCAATTCGTCCCCACTGGAATCCACCATCTCAGCTCCCTGTGTACTTTGTGGAGGCAATTGCTGCTGGTGAATGTCTCCACGGAGGAATTGATTATAATTCATTTTAATGAACATCATCTTCTCCACATTTTCTGGATGTAACCTCGTACGCCGATTGCTGACAAGGTGAGCGGCGGCACTAAACACTCTTTCGGAGTACACACTTGTGGGAGGGCAACTTAGGTAGAATAAAGCCAGTTTGTGCAAGGGCCTCCAAATTGCCTCTTTTTCCTGCCAGTATAAGTACGGACTGTGTGACGTGCCTACTTGGATGTGGTCACTCATATAACCCTCCACCATTCTTTCAATGGTGAGAGAATCATATGCAGTGACAGTAGACGACATGTTCGTAATCGTTGTCAGGTCCTTCAGTCCGGACCAGATGTCAGCATCAGCAGTCGCTCCAGACTGCCCTGCATCACCGCCAGCGGGTGGGCTCGGAATTCTGAGCCTTTTCCTCGCACCCCCAGTTGCGGGAGAATGTGAAGGAGGAGATGTTGACAGGTCGCGTTCCGCTTGACTTGACAATTTTCTCACCAGCAGGTCTTTGAACCCCAGCAGACTTGTGTCTGCCGGAAAGAGAGATCCAAGGTAGGCTTTAAATCTAGGATCGAGCACGGTGGCCAAAAATGTAGTGCTCTGATTTCAACAGATTGACCACCCGTGAATCCTTGTTAAGCGAATTAAGGGCTCCATCCACAAGTCCCACATACCTAGCGGAATCGCTCCGTGTTAGCTCCTCCTTCAATGTCTCCAGCTTCTTCTGCAAAAGCCTGATGAGGGGAATGACCTGACTCAGGCTGGCAGTGTCTGAACTGACTTCACGTGTGGCAAGTTCAAAGGGCATCAGAACCTTGCACAATGTTGAAATCATTCTCCACTGCGCTTGAGACAGGTGCATTCCACCTCCTATATCGTGCTCAATTGCATAGGCTTGAATGGCCTTTTGCTGCTCCTCCAACCTCTGAAGCATATAGAGGGTTGAATTCCACCTCGTTACCACTTCTTGCTTCAGATGATGGCAGGGCAGGTTCAGTTGTTTTTGGTGGTGCTCCAGTCTTCTGTACGTGGTGCCTGTACGCCGAAAGTGTCCCGCAATTCTTCTGGCCACCGACAGCATCTCTTGCACGCCCCTGTCGTTTTTTAAAAAATTCTGCACCACCAAATTCAAGGTATGTGCAAAACATGGGACGTGCTGGAATTTGCCCATATTTAATGCACACACAATATTGCTGGCGTTGTCCGATGCCACAAATCCACAGGAGAGTCCAATTGGGGTAAGCCATTCCGCGATGATCTTCCTCAGTTGCCGTAAGAGGTTTTCAGCTGTGTGCGTATTCTGGAAAGCGGTGATACAAAGCGTAGCCTGCCTAGGAAAGAGTTGGCGTTTGCGAGATGCTGCTACTGGTGCCGCCGCTGCTGTTCTTGCGGCGGGAGTCCATACATCTACCCAGTGGGCTGTCACAGTCATATAGTCCTGACCCTGCCCTGCTCCACTTGTCCACATGTCCGTGGCTAAGTGGACATTGGGTACAACTGCATTTTTTAGGACACTGGTGAGTCTTTTTCTGACGTCCGTGTACATTATCGGTATCGCCTGCCTAGAGAAGTGGAACCTAGATGGTATTTGGTAACGGGGGCACACTACCTCAAGAAATTGTCTAGTTCTCTGTGAACTAACGGAGGATACCGGACGCACGTCTAACACCAACATAGTTGTCAAGGCCTCAGTTATCCGCTTTGCAGCAGGATGACTGCTGTGATATTTCATCTTCCTCGCAAAGGACTGTTGGACAGTCAATTGCTTACTGGAAGTAGTACAAGTGGGCTTACGACTTCCCCTCTGGGATGACCATCGACTCCCAGCAGCAACAACAGCAGCGCCAGCAGCAGTAGGCGTTACACGCAAGGATGCATCGGAGGAATCCCAGGCAGGAGAGGAATCGTCAGAATTGCCAGTGACATGGCCTGCAGGACTATTGGCATTCCTGGGGAAGGAGGAAATTGACACTGAGGGAGTTGGTGGGGTGGTTTGCGTGAGCTTGGTTACAAGAGGAAGGGATTTACTGGTCAGTGGACTGCTTCCGCTGTCACCCAAAGTTTTTGAACTTGTCACTGACTTATTATGAATGCGCTGCAGGTGACGTATAAGGGAGGATGTTCTGAGGTGGTTAACGTCCTTACCCCTACTTATTACAGCTTGACAAAGGCAACACACGGCTTGACAAATGTTGTCCGCATTTCTGGTGAAATACTTCCACACCGAAGAGCTGATTTTTTGGGTATTTTGACCAGGCATGTCAATGGCCCTATTCCTCCCACAGACAACAGGTGTCTCCCCGGGTGCCTGACTTAAACAAACCACCTCACCATCAGAATCCTCCTGGTCAATTTCCTCCCCAGCGCCAGCAACACCCATATCGTCCTCATCCTGGTGTACTTCAACACTGACATCTTCAATCTGACTATCAGGAACTGGACTGCGGGTGCTCCTTCCAGCACTTGCAGGGGGCGTGCAAATGGTGGAAGGCGCATGCTCTTCACGTCCAGTGTTGGGAAGGTCAGGCATCGCAACCGACACAATTGGAGTCGGACTCTCCTTGTGGATTTGGGATTTCGAAGAACGCACAGTTCTTTGCGGTGCTTTTGCCAGCTTGAGTCTTTTCATTTTTCTAGCGAGAGGCTGAGTGCTTCCATCCTCATGTGAAGCTGAACCACTAGCCATGAACATAGGCCAGGGCCTCAGCCGTTCCTTGCCACTCCGTGTGGTAAATGGCATATTGGCAATTTTACGCTTCTCCTCCGACAATTTGATTTTAGATTTTGGAGTCCTTTTTTTACTGATATTTGGTGTTTTGGATTTTACATGCTCTGTACTATGACATTGGGCATCGGCCTTGGCAGACGACGTTGCTGACATTTCATCGTCTCGGCCATGACTAGTGGCAGCAGCTTCAGCACGAGGTGGAAGTGGATCTTGATCTTTCCCTAATTTTGGAACCTCAACATTTTTGTTCTCCATATTTTAATAGGCACAACTAAAAGGCACCTCAGGTAAACAATGGAGATGGATGGATACTAGTATACTTATGGATGGACTGCCGAGTGCCGACACAGAGGTAGCTACAGCCGTGGACTACCGTACTGTGTCTGCTGCTAATATAGACTGGATGATAATGAGATGAAATCAATATAATATCACTAGTACTGCAGCCGGACAGGTATGTATATTTATTATGTAATGACTGATGAATGACCTGCTGGACACTGTCAGCTCAGCAGCACCGCAGACTGCTACAGTAAGCTACTATACTATAGTAGTATGTACAAAGAAGAAAGAAAAAAAAAAACCACGGGGAGGTGGTATACAATTATGGATGGACTGCCGAGTGCCGACACAGAGGTAGCTACAGCCGTGGACTACCGTACTGTGTCTGCTGCTAATATAGACTGGATGATAATGAGATGAAATCAATATAATATCACTAGTACTGCAGCCGGACAGGTATGTATATTTATTATGTAATGACTGATGACGGACCTGCTGGACACTGTCAGCTCAGCAGCACCGCAGACTGCTACAGTAAGCTACTATACTATAGTAGTATGTACAAAGAAGAAAGAAAAAAAAAAACCACGGGGAGGTGGTATACAATTATGGATGGACTGCCGAGTGCCGACACAGAGGTAGCTACAGCCGTGGACTACCGTACTGTGTCTGCTGCTAATATAGACTGGATGATAATGAGATTAAATCAATATAATATCACTAGTACTGCAGCCGGACAGGTATGTATATTTATTATGTAATGACTGATGACGGACCTGCTGGACACTGCCAGCTCAGCAGCACCGCAGACTGCTACAGTAAGCTACTATACTTTAGTAGTATGTACAAAGAAGAAAGAAAAAAAAAACCACGGGGAGGTGGTATACAATTATGGATGGACTGCCGAGTGCCGACACAGAGGTAGCTACAGCCGTGGACTAACGTACTGTGTCTGCTGCTAATATAGACTGGATGATAATGAGATGAAATCAATATATATGTATATATAGTATCACTAGTACTGCAGCCGGACAGGTATATATATTTATTATGTAATGACTGATGACGGACCTGCTGGACACTGTCAGCTCAGCAGCACCGCAGACTGCTACAGTAAGCTACTATACTATAGTAGTATGTACAAAGAAGAAAAGAAAAAAAACCACGGGGAGGTGGTATACAATTATGGATGGACTGCCGAGTGCCGACACAGAGGTAGCTACAGCCGTGGACTAACGTACTGTGTCTACTGCTAATATAGACTGGATGATAATGAGATGAAATCAATATATATGTATATATAGTATCACTAGTACTGCAGCCGGACAGGTATATATATTTATTATGTAATGACTGATGACGGACCTGCTGGACACTGTCAGCTCAGCAGCACCGCAGACTGCTACAGTAAGCTACTATACTATAGTAGTATGTACAAAGAAGAAAGAAAAAAAAAACCACGGGGAGGTGGTATACAATTATGGATGGACTGCTGAGTGCCGACACAGAGGTAGCTACAGCCGTGGACTAACGTACTGTGTCTGCTGCTAATATAGACTGGATGATAATGAGATGAAATCAATATAGATGTATATATAGTATCACTAGTACTGCAGCCGGACAGGTATATATATTTATTATGTAATGACTGATGACGGACCTGCTGGACACTGTCAGCTCAGCAGCACCGCAGACTGCTACAGTAAGCTACTATACTATAGTAGTATGTACAAAGAAGAAAGAAAAAAAAAAAACCACGGGGAGGTGGTATACAATTATGGTTGGACTGCCGAGTGCCGACACAGAGGTAGCTACAGCCGTGGACTAACGTACTGTGTCTGCTGCTAATATAGACTGGATGATAATGAGATGAAATCAATATATATGTATATATAGTATCACTAGTACTGCAGCCGGACAGGTATATATATTTATTATGTAATGACTGATGACGGACCTGCTGGACACTGTCAGCTCAGCAGCACCGCAGACTGCTACAGTAAGCTACTATACTATAGTAGTATGTACAAAGAAGAAAGAAAAAAAAAAACCACGGGGAGGTGGTATACAATTATGGATGGACTGCCGAGTGCCGACACAGAGGTAGCTACAGCCGTGGACTAACGTACTGTGTCTGCTGCTAATATAGACTGGATGATAATGAGATGAAATCAATATATATGTATATATAGTATCACTAGTACTGCAGCCGGACAGGTATATATATTTATTATGTAATGACTGATGACGGACCTGCTGGACACTGTCAGCTCAGCAGCACCGCAGACTGCTACAGTAAGCTACTATACTATAGTAGTATGTACAAAGAAGAAAGAAAAAAAAAAAAAACACGGGGAGGTGGTATACAATTATGGATGGACTGCCGAGTGCCGACACAGAGGTAGCTACAGCCGTGGACTAACGTACTGTGTCTGCTGCTAATATAGACTGGATGATAATGAGATGAAATCAATATATATGTATATATAGTATCACTAGTACTGCAGCCGGACAGGTATATATATTTATTATGTAATGACTGATGACGGACCTGCTGGACACTGTCAGCTCAGCAGCACCGCAGACTGCTACAGTAAGCTAATATACTATAGTAGTATGTACAAAGAAGAAAGAAAAAAAAAACCACGGGGAGGTGGTATACAATTATGGATGGACTGCCGAGTGCCGACACAGAGGTAGCTACAGCCGTGGACTAACCTACTGTGTCTGCTGCTAATATAGACTGGATGATAATGAGATGAAATCAATATATATGTATATATAGTATCACTAGTACTGCAGCCGGACAGGTATATATATTTATTATGTAATGACTGATGACGGACCTGCTGGACACTGTCAGCTCAGCAGCACCGCAGACTGCTACAGTAAGCTACTATACTATAGTAGTATGTACAAAGAAGAAAGAAAAAAAAAAACCACGGGGAGGTGGTATACAATTATGGATGGACTGCCGAGTGCCGACACAGAGGTAGCTACAGCCGTGGACTAACGTACTGTGTCTGCTGCTAATATAGACTGGATGATAATGAGATGAAATCAATATATATGTATATATAGTATCACTAGTACTGCAGCCGGACAGGTATATATATTTATTATGTAATGACTGATGACGGACCTGCTGGACACTGTCAGCTCAGCAGCACCGCAGACTGCTACAGTAAGCTACTATACTATAGTAGTATGTACAAAGAAGAAAGAGAAAAAAAAAACCACGGGGAGGTGGTATACAATTATGGATGGACTGCCGAGTGCCGACACAGAGGTAGCTACAGCCGTGGACTAACGTACTGTGTCTGCTGCTAATATAGACTGGATGATAATGAGATGAAATCAATATATATGTATATATAATATCACTAGTACTGCAGCCGGACAGGTATATATATTTATTATGTAATGACTGATGACGGACCTGCTGGACACTGTCAGCTCAGCAGCACCGCAGACTGCTACAGTAAGCTACTATAGTAGTATGTATAAAGAAGAATGAAAAAAAAAAAACCACGGGTAGGTGGTATACAATAATATATATATATATATATATATATATATATATATATATATATATTATATACAATTTTATATATATATATATATATATATATATATTAAACTGGTGGTGGTGATTGATTATTAAACTGGTGGTCAGGTCATTGGTCACACTATCAGCAACTTGCAAGTAGTACTCCTAAGCAGACAATCACAAAATATATTATACTGGTCTGGTGGTCAGTGTGGTCACAATGGCAGTGTGGCACTGACTCTGGCAGCAAAAGTGTGCACTGTACGTTATATGTACTCCTGAGTCCTGCTCTCAGACTCTAACTGCTCCCCACTGTCAGTGTCTCCCCCACAAGTCAGATAATTAATACAGTCACACTATCTAATCTATATCACTTCAGCAAGTAGTAGTAGTATAGTAGTACTCCTCCTAATAATGCTCCCCAAAATTACTACTACTGTGTCTCTCTCTACTGTCTCACTCTCTTCTCTAAACGGAGAGGACGCCAGCCACGTCCTCTCCCTATGAATCTCAATGCACGTGTGAAAATGGCGGCGTCGCGCGGCTCCTTATATAGAATCCGAGCCTCGCGAGAATCCGACAGCGGGATGATGACGTTCGGGCGCGCTCGGGTTAACCGAGCAAGGCGGGAAGATCCGAGTCGCTCGGACCCGTGTAAAAAAACATGAAGTTCGGGCGGGTTCGGTTTCCGAGGAACCGAACCCGCTCATCTCTAACTGTAATGTCAAAGTTGTGCTGTCATGGTGCCTGCAGCTGAATGCACTGTGATGTCACAGTGGTCCTGTTTAGCTGCCTACAGCTGAATGCACTGTAATGTCAAAGTTGTGCTGTCATGGTGCCTGAAGCTGAATACATTGTGATGTCACAGATGTGCTATCTTGCTGCCTTCAGCTGAATGCACTGTGATGTCACAGAGGTGCTGTTTATCTTCATCCAGTTGATCGCATTGTAATGTAACAAGTACTGTCTAGCTGCCTGCAGCTGAATGCATTGTGATGTCACAGTGGTACATATGAAGTCGCAAAGGTACTGTCCAGCAGCATGCAGTTGATTTCATTGTGATGTCACAGAGGTGCTGTCTAACTGCCTTTAGCTGAATGAATTGTAATGTCACAGTGGTACTTTCTAGCTGCCTGCAGCTGAATGCAGTGTGATGTCACAGTGGCACTGTTTAGCTGCCTGCAGAGGAAATGCATTGTGATGTCTCATATGTGCTGTCATTCTGCCTGCAGCTGAATGCATTGTGATGTCACAGATGTGCTGTCTAGCTACCTGCAGCTGAATGCACTGTGATGTCACAGTGGTCCTGTTTAGCTGCCTGCAGCTGAATGCACTGTGATGTCACAGTTTTACTGTTTAGCTGCCTGCAGCTGAATGCATTGTGATGTCACAGCGGTTCCATCTAGCTGCCTATAGCTGAATGCATTGTGATGTCACAGCGGTTCTATCTAGCTGCCTGCAGCTGAATGCATTGTGATGTCACAGCGGTTCTATCTAGCTGCCTGCAGCTGAATGCATTGTGATGTCATAGCAGTACTGTCTAGCTGCCTCCAGCTGAATATATTTTAATGTCACAATGGTACTGTTTAGCTGGCTGCAGCTGAATGCATTGTAATGTCAAATTGGTACTGTCTAGCTGCCTGCAACTGAATGCATTGTGATGTCACAGTGGTACTGTCCTTCTGCATGCAGCTGATTGCATTGTGATGTCACAGTTGTACATATAAAGTCACAGAGGTACTGTCTAGCTACCTGCAGCTGAATGCATTGTTATATCACAGAGGTGCTGTCAAGCTGCCTGCAGCTAAATGCATTGTGATGTCACAGATGTGCTGTCAAGCTGCCTGCTGCTGAGTGCACTGTAATGTAAAAGTTGTGCTGTCATGGTGCCTGAACCTGAATGCATTGTGATGTCACAGATGTGCTGTCTTGCTGCCTGCAGCTGAATGCATTGTGTCAAAGTGGTAATGTCTAGCTGCCAGCAGCTGAATGCATTGTGATGTCACAGTGATACTGTCCTGCTGCCTGCATCTAAATGCATTTTGATGTCACAATTGTACATATAAAGTCACAGAGGTACTGTCTAGCTGCCCGCAGCTGAACACATTATGATGTCACTGTGGTACTGTCTAGTTGCCTTCAGCTGAATGCATTGTGATGTCACAGATGTGCTGTCAAGCTGCCTGCTGCTGAATGTATTGTTATGTCTCAGATGTGCTGTCTAGCTGCCTGCAGCTGAATGCACTGTAATGTCAAAGTTGTGCTGTCATGGTGCCTGCAGCTGAATGCACTGTGATGTCACAGTGGTCCTGTTTAGCTGCCTGCAGCTGAATGCACTGTGATGTCACAGTGGTCCTGTTTAGCTGCCTGCAGCTGAATGCACTGTGATGTCAAAGTTTTACTGTTTAACTGCCTGCAGCTGAATGCATTGTGATGTCACAGCGGTACCATCTAGCTGCCTGCAGCTGAATGCATTGTGATGTCATAGCAGTACTGTCTAGCTGCCTCCAGCTACTATATTTTAATGTCACAGTGGTACTGTTTAGCTGGCTGCAGCTGAATGCCTTGTAATGTCAAATTGGTACTGTCTAGCTGCCTGAAGCTGAATGCATTGTGATGTCACAGTTGTACATATAAAGTCACAGAGGTACTGTCTAGCTACCTGCAGCTGAATGCATTGTTATATCACAGAGGTGCTGTCAAGCTGCCTGCAGCTGAATGCATTGTGGTGTCACAGATGTGCTGTCAAGCTGCCTGCTGCTGAATGCATTGTAATGTCTCAGATGTGCTGTCTAGCTGCCTGCAGCTGAATGCACTGTAATGTCAAAGTTGTGCTGTCATGGTGCCTGAAGCTGAATGCATTGTGATGTCACAGATGTGCTGTCTTGCTGCCTGCAGCTGAATGCATTGTAATGTCAAAGTGGTAATGTCTAGCTGCCAGCAGCTGAATGCATTGTGATGTCACAGTGATACTGTCCTGCTGCCTGCATCTAAATGCATTTTGATGTCACAATTGTACATATAAAGTCACAGAGGTACTGTCTAGCTGCCCGCAGCTGAATACATTATGATGTCACTGTGGTACTGTCTAGTTGCCTTCAGCTGAATGCACTGTGATGTCACAGAGGTGCTGTCTATCTTCATGCAGTTGATCGCATTGTAATGTAACAAGTACTGTCTAGCTGCCTGCAGCTGAATGCATTGTGATGTCACAGTGGTACATATGAAGTCGCAAAGGTACTGTCCAGCTGACTGCAGTTGATTTCATTGAGATGTCACAGAGGTGCTGTCTAGCTGCCTTTAGCTAAATGAATTGTGATGTCACAGTGGTACTTTCTAGCTGCCTGCAGCTGAATTCATTGTGATTAGTGATGTGCACCGGAAATTTTTCGGGTTTTGTGTTTTGGTTTTGGGTTCGGTTCCGCGGCCGTGTTTTGGGTTCGACCGCGTTTTGGCAAAACCTCACCGAATTTTTTTTGTCGGATTCGGGTGTGTTTTGGATTCGGGTGTTTTTTTCAATAAACCCTAAAAAACAGCTTAAATCATAGAATTTGGGGGTCATTTTGATCCCAATGTATTATTAACCTCAAAATCCATAATTTCCACTCATTTTCAGTCTATTCTGAATACCTCACACCTCACAATATTATTTTTAGTCCTAAAATTTGCACCGAGGTCGCTGGATGACTAAGCTAAGCGACCCTAGTGGCCGACACAAACACCTGGCCCATCTAGGAGTGGCACTGCAGTGTCACGCAGGATGGCCCTTCCAAAAAACACTCCCCAAACAGCACATGACGCAAAGAAAAAAAGAGGCGCAATGAGGTAGCTGTGTGAGTAAGATAAGCGACCCTAGTGGCCGACACAAACACCTGGCCCATCTAGGAGTGGCACTGCAGTGTCACGCAGGATGGCCCTTCCAAAAAACACTCCCCAAACAGCACATGACGCAAAGAAAAAAAGAGGCGCAATGAGGTAGCTGTGTGAGTAAGATAAGCGACCCTAGTGGCCGACACAAACACCTGGCCCATCTAGGAGTGGCATTGCAGTGTCACGCAGGATGGCCCTTCCAAAAAACACTCCCCAAACAGCACATGACGCAAATAAAAATGAACCTAGATGGTATTTGGTAACGGGGGCACACTACCTCAAGAAATTGTCTAGTTCCCTGTGAACTAACGGCGGATACCGGACGCACGTCTAACACCAACATAGTTGTCAAGGCCTCAGTTATCCGCTTTGCAACAGGATGACTGCTGTGATTTTTCATCTTCCTCGCAAAGGACTGTTGGACAGTCAATTGCTTGGTGGAAGTAGTAAAAGTGGGCTTACGACTTCCCCTCTGGGATGACCATCGACTCCCAGCAGCAACAACAGCAGCGCCAGCAGCAGTAGGCGTTACACGCAAGGATGCATCGGAGGAATCCCAGGCAGGAGAGGAATCATCAGAATTGCCAGTGACATGGCCTGCAGGACTATTGGCATTCCTGGGGAAGGAGGAAATTGACACTGAGGGAGTTGGTGGGGTGGTTTGCGTGAGCTTGGTTACAAGAGGAAGGGATTTACTGGTCAGTGGACTGCTTCCGCTGTTGCCCAAAGTTTTTGAACTTGTCACTGACTTATTATGAATGCGCTGCAGGTGACGTATAAGGGAGGATGTTCCGAGGTGGTTAACGTCCTTACCCCTACTTATTACAGCTTGACAAAGGCAACACACGGCTTGACAAATGTTGTCCGCATTTCTGTTGAAATACTTCCACACCGAAGAGCTGATTTTTTTGGTATTTTCACCAGGCATGTCAACGGCCCTATTCCTCCCACGGACAACGGGTGTCTCCCCGGGTGCCTGACTTAAACAAACCACCTCACCATCAGAATCCTCCTGGTCAATTTCCTCCCCAGCGCCAGCAACACCCATATCCTCCTCATCCTGGTGTACTTCAACACTGACATCTTCAATCTGACTATCAGGAACTGGACTGCGGGTGCTCCTTCCAGCACTTGCAGGGGGCGTGCAAATGGTGGAAGGCGCATGCTCTTCACGTCCAGTTTTGGGAAGGTCAGGCATCGCAAACGACACAATTGGACTCTCCTTGTGGATTTGGGATTTCGAAGAACGCACAGTTCTTTGCGGTGCTTTTGCCAGCTTGAGTCTTTTCATTTTTCTAGCGAGAGGCTGAGTGCTTCCATCCTCATGTGAAGCTGAACCACTAGCCATGAACATAGGCCAGGGCCTCAGCCGTTCCTTGCCACTCCGTGTGGTAAATGGCATATTGGCAAGTTTACGCTTCTCCTCCGACAATTTTACTTTAGATTTTGGAGTCCTTTTTTTACTGATATTTGGTGTTTTGGATTTTACATGCTCTGTACTATGACATTGGGCATCGGCCTTGGCAGACGACGTTGCTGGCATTTCATCGTCTCGGCCATGACTAGTGGCAGCAGCTTCAGCACGAGGTGGAAGTGGATCTTGATCTTTCCCTAATTTTGGAACCTCAACATTTTTGTTCTCCATATTTTAATAGGCACAACTAAAAGGCACCTCAGGTAAACAATGGAGATGGATGGATACTAGTATACTTATGGATGGACCAGCGACTGCCGACACAGAGGTAGCTACAGCCGTGGACTACCGTACTGTGTCTGCTGCTAATATAGACTGGATGATAATGAGATGAAATTAATATATATATATATATATATAATATCACTAGTACTGCAGCCGGACAGGTATATATATTTATTATGTAATGACTGATGACGGACCTGCTGGACACTGTCAGCTCAGCAGCACCGCAGACTGCTACAGTAAGCTACTATAGTAGTATGTATCAAGAAGAAAGAAAAAAAAAAAAAACACGGGTAGGTGGTATACAATTATGGATGGACCAGCGACTGCCGACACAGAGGTAGCTACAGCCGTGGACTACCGTACTGTGTCTGCTGCTAATATAGACTGGATGATAATGAGATGAAATTAATATATATATATATATATAATATCACTAGTACTGCAGCCGGACAGGTATATATATTTATTATGTAATGACTGATGACGGACCTGCTGGACACTGTCAGCTCAGCAGCACCGCAGACTGCTACAGTAAGCTACTATAGTAGTATGTATAAAGAAGAAGAAAGAAAAAAAAAAAACCATGGGTAGGTGGTATACAATTATGGATGGACCAGCGACTGCCGACACAGAGGTAGCTACAGCCGTGGACTACCGTACTGTGTCTGCTGCTAATATAGACTGGATGATAATGAGATGAAATTAATATATATATATATATATATATAATATCACTAGTACAGCAACCGGGACAGGTATATATATTTATTATGTAATGACTGATGACGGACCTGCTGGACACTGTCAGCTCAGCAGCACCGCAAACTGCTACAGTAAGCTACTATAGTAGTATGTATCAAGAAGAAAGAAAAAAAAAACCACGGGTAGGTGGTATACAATTATGGATGGACCAGCGACTGCCGACACAGAGGTAGCTACAGCCGTGGACTACCGTACTGTGTCTGCTGCTAATATAGACTGGATGATAATGAGATGAAATTAATATATATATATATATATATATATATATATAATATCACTAGTACTGCAGCCGGACAGGTATATATATTTATTATGTAATGACTGATGACGGACCTGCTGGACACTGTCAGCTCAGCAGCACCGCAGACTGCTACAGTAAGCTACTATAGTAGTATGTATCAAGAAGAAGAAAGAAAAAAAAAAAACACGGGTAGGTGGTATACAATTATGGATGGACCAGCGACTGCCGACACAGAGGTAGCTACAGCCGTGGACTCCCGTACTGTGTCTGCTGCTAATATAGACTGGATGATAATGAGATGAAATTAATATATATATATATATATATAATATCACTAGTACTGCAGCCGGACAGGTATATATATTTATTATGTAATGACTGATGACGGACCTGCTGGACACTGTCAGCTCAGCAGCACCGCAGACTGCTACAGTAAGCTACTATAGTAGTATGTATCAAGAAGAAAGAAAAAAAAACAACACGGGTAGGTGGTATACAATTATGGATGGACCAGCGACTGCCGACACAGAGGTAGCTACAGCCGTGGACTACCATACTGTGTCTGCTGCTAATATAGACTGGATGATAATGAGATGAAATTAATATATATATATATATAATATCACTAGTACTGCAGCCGGACAGGTATATATATTTATTATGTAATGACTGATGACGGACCTGCTGGACACTGTCAGCTCAGCAGCACCGCAGACTGCTACAGTAAGCTACTATAGTAGTATGTATAAAGAAGAAGAAAGAAAAAAAAAACACGGGTAGGTGGTATACAATTATGGATGGACCAGCGACTGCCGACACAGAGGTAGCTACAGCCGTGGACTACCGTACTGTGTCTGCTGCTAATATAGACTGGATGATAATGAGATGAAATGAATATATATATATATATATATATATAATATCACTAGTACTGCAGCCGGACAGGTATATATATTTATTATGTAATGACTGATGACGGACCTGCTGGACACTGTCAGCTCAGCAGCACCGCAGACTGCTACAGTAAGCTACTATAGTAGTATGTATCAAGAAGAAAGAAAAGAAAAAAACCACGGGTAGGTGGTATACAATTATGGATGGACCAGCGACTGCCGACACAGAGGTAGCTACAGCCGTGGACTACCGTACTGTGTCTGCTGCTAATATAGACTGGATGATAATGAGATGAAATTTATATATATATATATATATATATAATATCACTAGTACTGCAGCCGGACAGGTATATATATTTATTATGTAATGACTGATGATGGACCTGCTGGACACTGTCAGCTCAGCAGCACCGCAGACTGCTACAGTAAGCTACTATAGTAGTATGTATCAAGAAGAAAGAAAAGAAAAAACCACGGGTAGGTGGTATACAATTATGGATGGACCAGCGACTGCCGACACAGAGGTAGCTACAGCCGTGGACTACCGTACTGTGTCTGCTGCTAATATAGACTGGATGATAATGAGATGAAATTAATATATATATATATATAATATCACTAGTACTGCAGCCGGACAGGTATATATATTTATTATGTAATGACTGATGACGGACCTGCTGGACACTGTCAGCTCAGCAGCACCGCAGACTGCTACAGTAAGCTACTATAGTAGTATGTATAAAGAAGAAGAAAGAAAAAAAAAAACGGGTAGGTGGTATACAATATTATATATATATTATATACAATTATATATATATATATATATATATATTAAACTGGTGGTGATTATTAAACTGGTGGTCAGGTCACTGGTCACACTATCAGCAACTTGCAAGTAGTACTCCTAAGCAGACAATCACAATATATATTATACTGGTGGTCAGTGTGGTCACAATGGCAGTGTGGCACTCTGGCAGCAAAAGTGTGCACTGTACGTTATATGTACTCCTGAGTCCTGCTCTCAGACTCTAACTGCTCCCCACTGTCAGTGTCTCCCCCACAAGTCAGATATACATTATACAGTCACACTATCTATCACTTCAGCAAGTAGTAGTACTCCTCCTAATGCTCCCCAAAATTACTACTGTGTCTCTCTCTACTCTAGTCTCGCTCTCTTCTCTATAAACGGAGAGGACGCCAGCCACGTCCTCTCCCTATGAATCTCAATGCACGTGTGAAAATGGCGGCGACGCGCGGCTCCTTATATAGAATCCGAGTCTCGCGATAGAATCCGAGCCTCGCGAGAATCCGACAGCGGGATGATGACGTTCGGGCGCGCTCGGGTTAACCGAGCAAGGCGGGAAGATCCGAGTCGCTCGGACCCGTGTAAAAAAACATGAAGTTCGGGCGGGTTCGGATTCCGAGGAATCGAACCCGCTCATCTCTAATTGTGATGTCACAGTGGCACTGTTTAGCTGCCTGCAGGTGAATGCATTGTGATGTCACAGATTTGCTGTCTAGCTGAAATGTTGAGGTTCCAAAAATAGGGAAAGATCAAGATCGACTTCCACCTCGTGCTGAAGCTGCTGCCACTAGTCATGGCCGAGATGATGAAATGCCAGCAACGTCGTCTGCCAAGGCCGATGCCCAATGTCATAGTACAGAGCATGTAAAATCCAAAACACCAAATATCAGTAAAAAAAGGACTCCAAAATCTAAAATAAAATTGTCGGAGGAGAAGCGTAAACTTGCCACTATGCCATTTACCACACGGAGTGGCAAGGAACGGCTGAGGCCCTGGCCTATGTTCATGGCTAGTGGTTCAGCTTCACATGAGGATGGAAGCACTCAGCCTCTCGCTAGAAAAATGAAAAGACTCAAGCTGGCAAAAGCACAGCAAAGAACTGTGCGTTCTTCGAAATCCCAAATCTACAAGGAGAGTCCAATTGTGTCGGTTGCGATGCCTGACCTTCCCAACACTGGACGTGAAGAGCATGCGCCTTCCACCATTTGCACACCCCCTGCAAGTGCTGGAAGGAGCACCCGCAGTCCAGTTCCTGATAGTCAGATTGAAGATGTCAGTGTTGAAGTACACCAGGATGAGGAGGATATGGTTGTTGCTGGCGCTGGGGAGGAAATTGACCAGGAGGATTCTGATGGTGAGGTGGTTTGTTTAAGTCAGGCACCCGGGGAGACACCTGTTGTCCGTGGGAGGAATATGGCCATTGACATGCCTGGTGAAAATACCAAAAAAATCAGCTCTTCGGTGTGGAAGTATTTCAACAGAAATGCGGACAACATTTGTCAAGCCGTGTGTTGCCTTTGTCAAGCTGTAATAAGTAGGGGTAAGGACGTTAACCACCTCGGAACATCCTCCCTTATACGTCACCTGCAGCGCATTCATAATAAGTCAGTGACAAGTTCAAAAACTTTGGGCGACAGCGGAAGCAGTCCACTGACCAGTAAATCCCTTCCTCTTGTAACCAAGCTCACGCAAACCACCCCACCAACTCCCTCAGTGTCAATTTCCTCCTTCCCCAGGAATGCCAATAGTCCTGCAGGCCATGTCACTGGCAATTCTGACGAGTCCTCTCCTGCCTGGGATTCCTCCGATGCATCCTTGCGTGTAACGCCTACTGCTGCTGGCGCTGCTGTTGTTGCTGCTGGGAGTCGATGGTCATCCCAGAGGGGAAGTCGTAAGCCCACTTTTACTACTTCCACCAAGCAATTGACTGTCCAACAGTCCTTTGCGAGGAAGATGAAATATCACAGCAGTCATCCTGCTGCAAAGCGGATAACTGAGGCCTTGGCATCCTGGGTGGTGAGAAACGTGGTTCCGGTATTCATCATTACTGCAGAGGCAACTAGAGACTTGTTGGAGGTACTGTGTCCCCGGTACCAAATACCATCTAGGTTCCATTTCTCTAGGCAGGCAATACCGAAAATGTACACAGACCTCAGAAAAAGAGTCACCAGTGTCCTAAAAAATGCAGCTGTACCCAATGTCCACTTAACCACGGACATGTGGACAAGTGGAACAGGGCAGGGTCAGGACTATATGACTGTGACAGCCCACTGGGTAGATGTATGGACTCCCGCCGCAAGAACAGCAGCGGCGGCACCAGTAGCAGCATCTCACAAACGCCAACTCTTTCCTAGGCAGGCTACGCTTTGTATCACCGGTTTCCAGAATATGCACACAGCTGAAAACCTCTTACGGCAACTGAGGAAGATCATCGCGGAATGGCTTACCCCAATTGGACTCTCCTGTGGATTTGTGGCATCGGACAACGCCAGCAATATTGTGTGTGCATTAAATATGGGCAAATTCCAGCACGTCCCATGTTTTGCACATACCTTGAATTTGGTGGTGCAGAATTATTTAAAAAACGAGAGGGGCGTGCAAGAGATGCTGTCGGTGGCCAGAAGAATTGCGGGACACTTTCGGCGTACAGGCACTACGTACAGAAGACTGGAGCACCACCAAAAACGCCTGAACCTGCCCTGCCATCATCTGAAGCAAGAAGTGGTAACGAGGTGGAATTCAACCCTATATATGCTTCAGAGGTTGGAGGAGCAGCAAAAGGCCATTCAAGCCTATACAACTGAGCACGATATAGGAGGTGGAATGCACCTGTCTCAAGCGCAGTGGAGAATGATTTCAACGTTGTGCAAGGTTCTGCTGCCCTTTGAACTTGCCACACGTGAAGTCAGTTCAGACACTGCCAGCCTGAGTCAGGTCATTCCCCTCATCAGGCTTTTGCAGAAGAAGCTGGAGGCATTGAAGGAGGAGCTAAAAGGGAGCGATTCCGCTAGGCATGTGGGACTTGTGGATGCAGCCCTTAATTCGCTTAACAAGGATTCACGGGTGGTCAATCTGTTGAAATCAGAGCACTACATTTTGGCCACCGTGCTCGATCCTAGATTTAAAACCTACCTTGGATCTCTCTTTCCGGCAGACACAAGTCTGCTGGGGTTCAAAGACCTGCTGGTGAGAAAATTGTCAAGTCAAGCGGAACGCGACCTGTCAACATCTCCTCCTTCACATTCTCCCGCAACTGGGGGTGCGAGAAAAAGGCTCAGAATTCCGAGCCCACCCGCTGGCGGTGATGCAGGGCAGTCTGGAGCGACTGCTGATGCTGACATCTGGTCCGGACTGAAGGACCTGCCAACGATTACGGACATGTCGTCTACTGGCACTGCATATGATTCTCTCCCCATTGAAAGAATGGTGGAGGATTATATGAGTGACCGCATCCAAGTAGGCACGTCAGACAGTCCGTACTTATACTGGCAGGAAAAAGAGGCAATTTGGAGGCCCTTGCACAAACTGGCTTTATTCTACCTAAGTTGCCCTCCCACAAGTGTGTACTCCGAAAGAGTGTTTAGTGCCGCCGCTCACCTTGTCAGCAATCGGCGTACGAGGTTACTTCCAGAAAATGTGGAGAAGATGATGTTCATTAAAATGAATTATAATCAATTCCTCCGTGGAGACATTGACCAGCAGCAATTGCCTCCACAAAGTACACAGGGAGCTGAGATGGTGGATTCCAGTGGGGACGAATTGATAATCTGTGAGGAGCGGGATGTACACGGTGATATATCGGAGGATGATGATGAGGTGGACATCTTGCCTCTGTAGAGCCAGTTTGTGCAAGGAGAGATTAATTGCTTCTTTTTTGGTGGGGGTCCAAACCAACCCGTCATTTCAGTCACAGTCGTGTGGCAGACCCTGTCACTGAAATGATGGGTTGGTTAAAGTGTGCATGTCCTGTTTATACAACATAAGGGTGGGTGGGAGGGCCCAAGGACAATTCCATCTTGCACCTCTTTTTTCTTTAATTTTTCTTTGCGTCATGTGCTGTTTGGGGAGTATTTTTTTGAAGGGCCATCCTGCGTGACACTGCAGTGCCACTCCTAGATGGGCCAGGTGTTTGTGTCGGCCACTAGGGTCGCTTAGCTTACTCACACAGCTACCTCATTGCGCCTCTTTTTTTCTTTGCGTCATGTGCTGTTTGGGGAGTGTTTTTTGGAAGGGCCATCCTGCGTGACACTGCAGTGCCACTCCTAGATGGGCCAGGTGTTTGTGTCGGCCACTAGGGTCGCTTAGCTTAGTCATCCAGCGACCTCGGTGCAAATTTTAGGACTAAAAATAATATTGTGAGGTGTGAGGTGTTCAGAATAGACTGAAAATGAGTGGAAATTATGGTTTTTGAGGTTAATAATACTTTGGGATCAAAATGACCCCCAAATTCTATGATTTAAGCTGTTTTTTAGGGTTTTTTGAAAAAAACACCCGAATCCAAAACACACCCGAATCCGACAAAAAAAATTCGGTGAGGTTTTGCCAAAACGCGGTCGAACCCAAAACACGGCCGCGGAACCGAACCCAAAACCAAAACACAAAACCCGAAAAATTTCAAGTGCACATCTCTAATCTAAATGCATTTTGATGTCACAATTGTACATATAAAGTCACAGAGGTACTGTCTAGCTGCCCGCAGCTGAATACAATATGATGTCACTGTGGTACTGTCTAGTTGCCTTCAGCTGAATGCACTGTGAAGTTACAGAGGTGCTGTCTATCTTCATGCAGTTGATCGCATTGTAATGTAACAAGTACTGTCTAGCTGCCTGCAGCTGAATTCATTGTGATGTCACAGTGGTACATATGAAGTCGCAAAGGTACTGTCCAGCTGCCTTCAGTTGATTTCATTGTGATGTCACAGAGGTGCTGTCTAGCTGCCTTTAGCTGAATGAATTGTGATGTCACAGTGGTACTTTCTAGCTGCCTGCAGCTGAATGCATTGTGATGTCACAGTGGCACTGTTTAGCCTCCTGCAGCGGAAATGCATTGTGATGTCTCATATGTGCTGTCATTCTGCCTGCAGCTGAATGCATTGTGATGTCACAGATGTGCTGTCTAGCTGCCTGCAGCTGAATGCACTGTGATGTCACAGTGGTCCTGTTTAGCTGCCTGCAGCTGAATGCACTGTGATGTCACAGTTTTACTGTTTAGCTGCCTGCAGCTGAATGCATTGTGATGTCACAGCGGTTCCATTTAGCTGCCTGCAGCTGAATGCATTGTGATGTCACAGCGGTTCTATCTAGCTGCCTGAAGCTGAATGCATTGTGATGTCATAGCAGTACTGTCTAGCTGCCTCCAGCTGAATATATTTTAATGTCACAATGGTACTGTTTAGCTGGCTGCAGCTGAATGCATGTAATGTGAAATTGGTACTGTCTAGCTGTCTGCAGCTGAATGCATTGTGATGTCACAGTGGTACTGTCCTTCTGCATGCAGCTGATTGCATTGTGATGTCACAGTTGTACATATAAAGTCACAGAGGTACTGTCTAGCTACCTGCAGCTGAATGCATTGTTATATCACAGAGGTGCTGTCAAGCTGCCTGCAGCTGAATGCATTGTGATGTCACAGATGTGCTGTCAAGCTGCCTGCTGCTGAATGCATTGTAGTGTCTCAGATGTGCTGTCGAGCTGCCTGCAGCTGAATGCACTGTAATGTCAAAGTTGTGCTGTCATGGTGCCTGAAGCTGAATGCATTGTGATGTCACAGATGTGCAGTCTTGCTGCCTGCAGCTGAATGCATTGTAATGTCAAAGTGGTATTGTCTAGCTTCCAGCAGCTGAATGCATTGTGATGTCACAGTGGTACATATGAAGTCGCAAAGGTACTGTCCAGCTGCCTGCAGTTGATTTCATTGTGATGTCACAGAGGTGCTGTCTAGCTGCCTTTAGCTGAATGAATTGTGATGTCACAGTGGTACTTTCTAGCTGCCTGCAGCTGAATGCATTGTGATGTCACAGTGGCACTGTTTAGCTGCCTGCAGCTGAATGCATTGTGATGTCTCATATGTGCTGTCATTCTGCCTACAGCTGAATGCATTGGATGTCACAGATGTGCTGTCTAGCTGCCTGCAGCTGAATGCATTGTGATGTCTCATATGTGCTGTCATTCTGCCTACAGCTGAATGCATTGGATGTCACAGATGTGCTGTCTAGCTGCCTGCAGCTAAATGCATTGTGATGTCACAGTGGTACTGTCCATCTGCCTGCAGCTGAATGCACTGTGATGTCACAGTTGTACATATAAAGTCACAGAGGTACTGTCTAGCTGCCTGCAGCTGAATGCATTGTGATGTCGCAGAGGTGCTGTCTAGCTGCCTGCAGTTTAGTGTATTGTGATGTCACAGTGGTACGGTCTAGCTGCCCGTGATGTCACAGAGTGGCTGTCTATCTTAATGCAGCTGATCACATTGTAAAATAACAGCAGTACTGTCTAGCTTCCTGCAGCTGAATGCATTGTGATATCACAGTGGTACATATGTGGTCACAAATGTACAGCTGCCTGCAGCTGAATGCATTGTGATGTCACAGAGGTGCTGTCTAGCTGCCTGCAGCTAAATTCATTGTGATGTCACAGTGGTACTTTCTAGCTGCCTGCAGCTGAATGCATTGTGATGTCATAGTGGTACTGTCTAGCTGCCTGCATCTGATTGCATTGTGATGTCAGAGTGATACTATCTAGCTGCCTGCAGTTGAATGCATTCTGATGTCACAGCATTACTGTTTATCTGCCTGCAGCTAAATGCATTGTGATGTCACAGTGGTACCATCTAGCTGCCTGCAGCTGAAAGGATTGTAATGTCACAGTAGTACTGTTTAGCTGGCTGCAGCTGAATGCCACAGCGGTACCGTCTAGCTGTCTTCAGCTGAATGCATTGTGATGTCACAGTGTTCCTGTTTAGCTGCCTGCAGCTGAATGTGTTGTAATGTCAAATTGGTACTGTCTAGCTGCCTGCAGCTGAATGCATTGTGATGTCACAGTGGTACTTATAAACCACAGAGGTGCTGTCTTGCTGCCTACAGCTGAATGCATTGTGATGTCACATAGGTACAGTCTAGGTTTCTGCAGCTGAATGCATTGTTAAATTAGAGAGGTATACAGCGGCAGATTGAGATGGAAAACCAGCCGGGACATTTTTGAAAAGCAGTCCTAATGGTGGTGCGTTCTGATGAGCCAGTGGGGTCTGTTGAGGGGCTGGAATCCTTCCTAATAGGGCCTGATTGTACACAATTGGGCCTTTTGTGTGTCTTTTGCTGCAGTTGTTTCTGAGACCAGAGGCAGATTGGGAACTAAAAGTGGCCCTGTAAATGTTTGTAGAAGTGGCCTGACATGGGCAGCACAAGAGGTATATCATGCCGTGTAGCCATGGCAGCATCACTGGATGGCAGAGTTGCTGTATTTCAGATATGGAATAATAGAATTATTTGGGGCAATGCAGTGTACGGAGGGCCTAATTCAGACTGGATCATTGCAGCGGCAGCAATCGCAGTATCAATCCCTGTGTGGAGTGCACTTGCGCACCCAGTGAGCCCAGTGAGATGCTAAAAGAATCTCTGGGCTGCAATCATCTCTGCCTGATTGACAGGCAGAGGCGGTCATGGGGAGGTAGGGGGCTAACGGCATTAGAACCCTGTTTGGCGGGGCTTGTCTGGACTATGGCTGGCGAGCCGCAGCAGCTGCGTTATGTCACACACAGCCACTGTGACCTGGGACGCAGCAGGTAACGGCCTGCTATTTGCCAGGTGCAAAAGCATTGGCGCTGTGCGATGCGTTTGCACCTGTGCGGGGGCGGGTAGTGCCTGACATGCGGGACGGACTAACCCTGTGCTGGGCGTCCCCCCACATGATAGGGTAAATGTCATGATCGTAGATTTGCTAAATTTTGCACATCTATGATCAGATCTGAATTACCCCTAGAGTGCAGTGGGCTGCCTGTCATGTGGGGGGTAAGACCACATGACAACACACAAAACAGGTCCCACAGACATGTCAGCCTACCACCAATCATCCTCATGAGCCATATGGCCAATACACCCCTGCTCAAAGCCCCAACCCAAAGGAATTATATTGTAACCACAAAAGGCATACCTTCTAAGTGTGTTTATTGAAGCCAGTATGTTGAGATCTGGAAGTGAGAACATACTCATCTCTGTACTTTGTAGCACTTTCTGTACTGTAGGGTGTTGTTATCTGGTGTTTACTAAAGGAAGCCATTGTTTGAAAGAGAATATCCCTTTTTCAAAGGAGGGTGTTCCAGACTTTGTAGATGCTAGTTGGGATAGAACAAATATTATAATACCCCTTTCACACTGAGCCTTGGACCTGGGAAAAAGCCAGATGTACCTGGGTCGTATGCTGGCGTGAACGGGTTTAACTCAGTCTCCGACCCTGGTCATGACCAGGATTATTCCCAGATCTGAAAGGGGAAAACCCTGGTTACGCTATCCAGGTTATGTTTAAATGGTTTTCACTGAGCTCCTTTTAACATTACCTGGAAACACCCTTTCAGACCACAGTGAAAAACCTTGGTCATGACCAGAGACGCAGATCCGGGTTACATAACCCGCCAGCTGCTGTGTGAATACAGCAATGTTCGTACAATGCACCACTGGCGAAACGCCATGCTTTTAGTAGCCATCCCCCAGTTACTACCCACAAATGCCTATCAAAATTGTGTGGATCACCATGCAGTTTTGATCTGCACCTCTGTGAGGAAACCAACGCAGCATATGTGCAGCCTGGACGCATGCGCAGAGGGAAACCATTGTTCATTTGTGCCCGATTGCTTCCCTGCATCTCTGGATCACTGTACTTAGCACTGAAGGATTTAATCATTGCTTTGATTTTTAAATGACTGGAAATGTTGTCCAGCGCTATATACAGATGTGTCCACTTACATCTTTGCTGTTTTGCTAAATATGGCACAACAGGCAAAACACGGCTAAGCTGTTTTTCACGAGTAACAAGTGGATAGATTTTAAAATTTTTATTTGCCATGATAGAACATGTATAAAGTAACATATTAAAGAAGCAAATTAAGAAAAATCATAAGGCATGGCTAAATCTCTGAGTCTATGGCATGCAAAACTGTGCCATACATGGCGGGATATAGCAAAGATGTATGTGGACACATCTGTAGTTAATGAAAGATGTTCAGGCTGATCCTCATGCATTGATAAAGAATCCAACCTCAAATTTGAATTGTTAAAGAATACACTGAAAAGGGTGCTTGACCTCCCCCATTACCCTGGTACCACTTTAGGTGCTCAACTGGCACATACATGCCCCTGTCCCCCTTCTCCCAGGGGGCTCCCCCGGAGTACAGACACAAGTATAGATCAGTGACAAGTTGCAACTAGCAACCCACTGCACATAACAGGGGCAGATTGACCTCTACCTCTTGTTGGCTTCTCCCACTCATACAAACAATGGCAGGACCCACTTCATGTGTAGATGCTTTTGCTGTGAAATGCTGGGAGCTGCATATAGCTGGCCAGAAACCTAAATCAATGATAAGTAGCACTGGGTGAGGGAGGGTTCTTCTTAATGAGCACTGAATACTGCTATCTCTCAGTGTGCTGCCATGGTTGGATGGTGGTCCTGGGGGTAGCACAACTGTGTGCTGCTGAGGTTGGGAAGTTGATGGGGGGGGGGGGGAGTGTAACTCTGGGTGCTGCTGTGATGTTGGTAAGGGGGTAAGTATATCTCTGGGTATTACTGAGTTTGGGGTTTTGAGGGGGGGAGTTACATGGTGCAGTTGAAGTCTTGGTAGGAGGGGTGTGTGTCCAAGGGTGCTGCTGTGCTTGGGGTGATTGGGGGTGAATATAACGCTGGGTGTTGCTGGGTTTGGGGTGTCGTATGTGGGTGTGTCCCTGTGCTGCTGATGTTAGGGTAATAGTAGGAGGCAGCGTGTCTCTGGTTGCTGCTGGGAGTCAGGTGTATAACCTGACTGCTGCTGAGATTGGAGCGTTGGCTGGGGTAGAGTTTATCAACCAAGCGTATCAACCCATAAGGTGAGTGAGTTCATGTGACTAGATAAGCAAAGTCACAGCAAAGGCTACAGGCTAAAACTACAATTAACACAATGTTGCAAACAGCACAGATCGAAATGCTCCAACGTAAGGTTGAATATAGGGTCAAGCTACAAGATGGTCCAGCAAACTCCTGCATACTAAGGGGCTAATTCTGAGTGGTGCGCTGTAGCTACAGGTAGCTGCTGAACCTACTTCACTACTTCATGCTAATGCAAGGATCCGTTCCGGCGATCGTGTGCATGCCAGCAGAAACCTGCACTACCCTTTGATTTTACACTACATACTGTAACCGCCATCATTTGTATCTGCACCTGTTTCAGCCACATGCAAGGTATAAAATATCTGTCGGAAACAGATCGCCGCATATCACTGATTCAAGGAGTTTCAACACTTCCAAGGAATGTGTCCAAATAACATCAATGTCATTAGAGTAGAAGACTAAAAATCAAGCAGATGTGGGGTGGCTTTGCAGATGCGGGTGGCTAGCCAGATGTCAGTGGCAGGGCTAGCCAGCGTCACTGAAAACAGCTGTATCCAAAGATGCACAACCACTCACACAGGAGGTACTCATACTCCTATAGAGCTGGTGCAGGTTACAATGTTGTGTCCAATGTTGCACCTCCGCAAGACACTACAAGTGGGTATCTTAGTATTCACAAAACCAGCAGCGGCATTAGCATCAAGTCATAGGCCCTTACTGAAGCACTCCATATTTCCTAGTTTATGGACAACATGCTGTCTAATTTATCCATATGATTTTCTTTCCCATCATTGATGTACGCATTATTCACATTTTTCTGCCAGCTACTAGGGGACACTGGCACAACTTCAAGACTGTGAGGGTCATGATGGTGGCTTACAGGGAGCTGGCACTTTAAATAATCTAAGAAGTGAAACCGGCTCCTCCCCCTCTATCCCCCATCATCCCTCAGTTTTAATTTTGTGCCGAGGGAGCCAGTCACTGCTGACTGAGCTCCTGCTCAGTTATATTACTTTACTTTATTTTATTTTTTTTCTTGGGACTTAGTTCCCTTAGCCTCAGGAACCCTTTGCCACTTATCCAGAGAAGTGGGGTCCGGGTCACACACCAGCAGCAAGCTGCACAGGAGAACAGCGCTTAACCAGAGAGACACTGTTCCTCCTAACACAGCCGTATCATGAGGCTCTGGTTTGGTGAGTGAGCCTTCTTGTAGGCACAGCGGCTGGCCTCCATCCCCTCCTCTGCTCGGTCAAACTGGGCACGATAGCGGCGGGATTCCCACTACACTGCCGCGCTGACAGACATAGTGCGGCAGCGTGGGGAAATAGTGCGCGCCTGCTCCCAGCTATCTCTCCAGCAATGGCGTTGAGGTCTTCCTGCACTGCTGCACTGACAGTACACAGTGTGGGGGGAATGAGTGGTTCCTCTGTATATTGTGGAGCGGTCGCGTCCCGCACGTCGCCGGTATCATGTATGTAGTAGCCATCTCACTGCACTGCCGTGCTGACATTACACACAGCGACAGTGTTTATCAGCATTAAACAAAAACTTAATCTGGAACTGGAGAGATAGTGCAACACTCCGGTGCAGTAAGACTAAACTCTGATTGAGTCACCCACTCAAAATGGCGGGGACCTGGTGAGATGGGTGCCTCTGCATAGGGAATGGTGGCAGAGTTGGCGGGTTTTCAACCTGTCAGTCAAACTCCTTCCTCAGCTAGGCATCTCATTAATGGCAACAATTGTTTCTTTCTCCTCAGGTATCTGCACTGTAGAGCAGAGACAGGTGCACATTGCTACAGACTGCCAGAAACTTAAAAGCCTGCACTAACTACAGGCTGGTGGCTGAGGAGATTTAGAATAGGGGAGTCAGTCAAATTCCTCTGTCATGATCCGAGTAATCAGACACACTTATTTACCTTCTAAGTGCCTTCTAAGACTGTTCCTGCATTCCAAGCCTGGCTTCCACCCGCACTGTCTGCATGCAGCGTGCTGCACGGCATCTCCTCAGTCTTCAGGTATTCCAGCTCCTGTGACCTTGCTCCACTTAAAGAGAGCAGCACCAGTTTCCACCTTGCAGTGCTGCCTGACTCCAGCAGTGTTCCTACATTGCTCTCTGTGATCTGCAGTGATTCTTCACCGGCTTCCAGCACTCAGCAGTGTTCCAGCATTGCTTCCAGCTTCCAGCGGTTTTCCAGTATCACTTCCAGCTCTCAGCAGTGTTCTAGTATCGTTTCCAGCTTCCAGCAGTGTTCCAGTATCGCTTCCAGCTTCCAGCGGTGTTCCAGTATCACTTCCAGCTTCCAGCGGTGTTCTAGTATCGCCTCCAGCTTCCAGCGGTGTTCCAGTATCGCTTCCAGCGGTGTTCCAGTATCGCTTCCAGCTCTCAGCGGTGTTCCAGCATAGCTTCCATCTACCATCGGTGTTCCAACATCGAACCACAGTTCACCATCGGTGCCCTCACCATCGACTTCTGTCTACATCGGTGAGTTCCACAGCACCCTTACCACCTGGCCGGTTCTACCCGGCAGTTCTTCAGAGCTCATCTCTACCTTTGTGAAACATTACCATCTCCAGCTCCCAGTGTGTCTGTACCTGTACTTTCACCTATACAGTGGTTAACTTTTGGCCTAAACGGACTTACCATCTCCAGATCTTGCAAGGACTATTCCATATTGTGTTCTCAGCATTGCCACAGTAACTTATTATGACTGCGCCTTAGGAACTGTACTGCCTCCTGTAATCTGCACATCCTTATCGTTGAGCATATCATTTCTCAGAACTGCCAAAGTGTATATGAGCTGTGTGCTGTTAAATACTTAGGGTTAATTAAATTAACCATCTTGTTGCTGTTTGAGTTGTTGTTAGGTAAAAGAATTAATTGAAATAAAATTTAGAAAAATCAATTGATTATTTATTATAAAGGCCACGCCCGTATACAGGTTGAGAGGGAACATCCTCTCAAGCCTGGGTCAAAATGCTTCAACAACAGATACATGTCAAAACAATGATTTTTATAACATACCAGTTACGCCCCATTCTTATAACCCTCCCATATGAGTTAGTTCATCTGGAATACAGTGTTATGCAATACAGGTTGAGTATCCCATATCCAAATATTCCGAAATACGGAATATTCCGAAATACAGACTTTTTTGAGTGAGAGTGAGATAGTGAAACCTTTGTTTTTTAATGGCTCAATGTACACAAACTTTCTTTAATACACAAAGTTATTAAAAATATTGTATTAAATGACCTTCAGGCTGTGTGTATAAGGTGTATATGAAACATAAATGAATTGTGTGAATGTAGACACAACACTTTGTTTAATGCACAAAGTTATAAAAAATATTGGCTAAAATGACCTTCAGGCTGTGTGTATAAGGTGTATATGTAACATAAATGCATTCTGTGCTTATATTTAGGTCCCGTCAGCATGATATCCCATTATGGTATGCAATTATTCCAAAATACGGAAACATCCCATATCCAAAATACCTCTGGTCCCAAGCATTTTGGATAAGGGATACTCAACCTGTATTAGAACAATTGGCACAAACAAACAAGAAATATTTAATCACGTCAGAGTCACAGGTCTTGGACCCAGTGGTCTCCATATGTCCTTGATAATATTAAAATATCCAATTACTATTTTTCCATTGTCTACAGTGTGTGTGGGGGGGGGGTAATTCCTTTTTTGGAATTAAACAGAACTTCGGATGTGCGTGCGTGGAATTAGTACTAGCCAACAAAGTTGTTTTCGTCTTTCTTTCTGTGTATAGAGTTTAAATGGAATACAAATGAAAATGTGCTGTATCATCTAGCTAAAAACAAAATGGATTCTCTTATGCTTTATACTATACTAGTGAATATAGATCACCTTTGATATTGTGATTATTAGGTGTATGCATAATATACGTACTATCCCGTAGTACATATATATAGCTGTTAGGCCTTCAGCAGGTTGTCTCTGTCACAGTATTCGACAGCTCCACCCTTTGATCAGGGACATTATCCATGTGCCCTGTCATCTCAGGAGAATTTCTGGGAACGTATAGTTCGCTAATAATCATTTCATGCAGTATTGCTATTCTGCGTCTGACAGTAGCCTTCTAAATACAACATAGGCCGCACCTGTAGGCAGTGAACATCAAACGAATGGCTATAATCACGTCGGGGTCACTAAAGAATAAACCTCATCACAGAATACATCATCACATACAATATACTTAAAAAATATTTTCCTAATCCTTAAAATTGAATACTAGGATTTAAACATTTATCCTTTCCAGTCCATATCATAATGTCTTTGTTAAAGTTCTTCTTTTATATCATGGGCCTCCTTTATATACTTGGCAATACACATATCAGGATCTGTAATGTCTTTGGTCAAATAAGCACAGCAGTGAACTCAAAGTGCTGTTCCCGGAAATCAACAATATCCTCCAATTTGTGGTATTAAAGAATGTAGAACAATGTGATATCGTAATAGTTCATGTCCAATGTCCTGGAATCATCATAAATGTCCAATGTCCTGGAATATCCTATCATAAAGTTCAGTCATGTTATCAATTACTTTTAAATGAAATAAAACGTCAACTCCCAGTTGATTAATCATACGACTCCATTAGCCATAGGAGAACTTATTAGCCACCTTTACCAATTCGAGGTTTTATTTATGCTCTGGTGGCAGGAACATGTTTCCTGATTACTGAGTCAATTACTCTTTGTAGGAATAGTTCATCCTGCAAGAAAACTTTTCTCAAGTTATTATGTGTTTTTGTATAAAATTGCTAAATTAATCTTCTTAAATAACAAACATCTTCAGAATTAATAGGTAACCAATTATATATCATATCCTAAGGACATAGTGACAACTAACATTCTCAGTTATGTATGATATCTCCTTTAGCCTTTGAATCTACTCCTGGTAAAATACATTTACTAAATCATAAACTTTAATGAACATCCTATGTAACCATTACTATTTACATACCTAACTCATTATATCTAGCTCATCTAGAAACATTAGGTTTGTATATTGTAACAATCCTTTCACATTCCCTTAAATCAATCTTTCCTATCTGCATAAGTTAATTTTTTTTCTGTATTATTGACCTATTTTATTTCCACTAACTGAAATACACCCGATATGTGTAGCTGATATTATCACTAGTGGTTCTTTCTTGAAATACTGTTGTATCTATTAGAGATGAGCGGGTTCGGTTTCTTTGAATCCGAACCCGCACGAACTTCACTTTTTTTTCCACGGGTCCGAGCGACTCGGATCTTCCCGCCTTGCTCGGTTAACCCGAGCGCGCCCGAACGTCATCATGACGCTGTCGGATTCTCGCGAGACTCGGATTCTATATAAGGAGCCGCGCGTCGCCGCCATTTTCACTCGTGCATTGAGATTGATAGGGAGAGGACGTGTCTGGCGTCCTCTCCATTAGAATAGAGATAGATAGATTAGATAGAGAGAGATTGTGCAGAGTCGCAGACAGAGTTAGTTTACCACAGTCAGTGACCAGTGCAGTTGCTAGTTAACTTTTATTTAATATAATATATCCGTTCACTTCTCTCTGCTATATCCGTTCTCTGCCTGAAAAAAAAAACGATACACAGCACAGTCAGTCACACAGTGTGACTCAGTCTGTGTGCACTCAGCTCAGCCCAGTGTGCTGCACAGTCATCAATGTATAAATTAAAAGCTTATAATTAATTGTGGGGGAGACTGGGGAGCACTGCAGGTTGTTAGCAGGAGCCAGGAGTACAATTATATTAATTAACAGTGCACACTTTTGCTGCAGGAGTGGTGACCAGTGCCTGACCACCAGTATAGTATTGTTGTATACTACTAATATCTCTTTAAATATCAACCAGTCTATATTAGCAGCAGACACAGTACAGTGCGGTAGTTCACGGCTGTGGCTACCTCTGTGTCGGCACACGGCAGGCAGTCCGTCCGACCAGAATTGTATTATTTATTATTATATACCTACCACCTAACCGTGGTTTTTTTTTCATTCTTTATACCGTCATAGTGTCATCCTAATTGTTACGAGTATACTACTATCTCTTTATCAACCAGTGTACAGTGCGGTAGTTCACGGCTGTGGCTACCTCTGTGTCGGCACACGGCAGGCAGTCCGTCCGACCAGAATTGTATTATTTATTATTATATACCTACCACCTAACCGTGGTTTTTTTTTCATTCTTTATACCGTCATAGTGTCATCCTAATTGTTACGAGTATACTACTATCTCTTTATCAACCAGTGTACAGTGCGGTAGTTCACGGCTGTGGCTACCTCTGTGTCGGCACACGGCAGGCAGTCCGTCCGACCAGAATTGTATTATTTATTATTATATACCTACCACCTAACCGTGGTTTTTTTTTCATTCTTTATACCGTCATAGTGTCATCCTAATTGTTACGAGTATACTACTATCTCTTTATCAACCAGTGTACAGTGCGGTAGTTCACGGCTGTGGCTACCTCTGTGTCGGCACACGGCAGGCAGTCCGTCCGACCAGAATTGTATTATTTATTATTATATACCTACCACCTAACCGTGGTTTTTTTTTCATTCTTTATACCGTCATAGTGTCATCCTAATTGTTACGAGTATACTACTATCTCTTTATCAACCAGTGTACAGTGCGGTAGTTCACGGCTGTGGCTACCTCTGTGTCGGCACACGGCAGGCAGTCCGTCCGACCAGAATTGTATTATTTATTATTATATACCTACCACCTAACCGTGGTTTTTTTTTCATTCTTTATACCGTCATAGTGTCATCCTAATTGTTACGAGTATACTACTATCTCTTTATCAACCAGTGTACAGTGCGGTAGTTCACGGCTGTGGCTACCTCTGTGTCGGCACACGGCAGGCAGTCCGTCCGACCAGAATTGTATTATTTATTATTATATACCTACCACCTAACCGTGGTTTTTTTTTCATTCTTTATACCGTCATAGTGTCATCCTAATTGTTACGAGTATACTACTATCTCTTTATCAACCAGTGTACAGTGCGGTAGTTCACGGCTGTGGCTACCTCTGTGTCGGCACACGGCAGGCAGTCCGTCCGACCAGAATTGTATTATTTATTATTATATACCTACCACCTAACCGTGGTTTTTTTTTCATTCTTTATACCGTCATAGTGTCATCCTAATTGTTACGAGTATACTACTATCTCTTTATCAACCAGTGTACAGTGCGGTAGTTCACGGCTGTGGCTACCTCTGTGTCGGCACACGGCAGGCAGTCCGTCCGACCAGAATTGTATTATTTATTATTATATACCTACCACCTAACCGTGGTTTTTTTTTCATTCTTTATACCGTCATAGTGTCATCCTAATTGTTACGAGTATACTACTATCTCTTTATCAACCAGTGTACAGTGCGGTAGTTCACGGCTGTGGCTACCTCTGTGTCGGCACACGGCAGGCAGTCCGTCCGACCAGAATTGTATTATTTATTATTATATACCTACCACCTAACCGTGGTTTTTTTTTCATTCTTTATACCGTCATAGTGTCATCCTAATTGTTACGAGTATACTACTATCTCTTTATCAACCAGTGTACAGTGCGGTAGTTCACGGCTGTGGCTACCTCTGTGTCGGCACACGGCAGGCAGTCCGTCCGACCAGAATTGTATTATTTATTATTATATACCTACCACCTAACCGTGGTTTTTTTTTCATTCTTTATACCGTCATAGTGTCATCCTAATTGTTACGAGTATACTACTATCTCTTTATCAACCAGTGTACAGTGCGGTAGTTCACGGCTGTGGCTACCTCTGTGTCGGCACACGGCAGGCAGTCCGTCCGACCAGAATTGTATTATTTATTATTATATACCTACCACCTAACCGTGGTTTTTTTTTCATTCTTTATACCGTCATAGTGTCATCCTAATTGTTACGAGTATACTACTATCTCTTTATCAACCAGTGTACAGTGCGGTAGTTCACGGCTGTGGCTACCTCTGTGTCGGCACACGGCAGGCAGTCCGTCCGACCAGAATTGTATTATTTATTATTATATACCTACCACCTAACCGTGGTTTTTTTTTCATTCTTTATACCGTCATAGTGTCATCCTAATTGTTACGAGTATACTACTATCTCTTTATCAACCAGTGTACAGTGCGGTAGTTCACGGCTGTGGCTACCTCTGTGTCGGCACACGGCAGGCAGTCCGTCCGACCAGAATTGTATTATTTATTATTATATACCTACCACCTAACCGTGGTTTTTTTTTCATTCTTTATACCGTCATAGTGTCATCCTAATTGTTACGAGTATACTACTATCTCTTTATCAACCAGTGTACAGTGCGGTAGTTCACGGCTGTGGCTACCTCTGTGTCGGCACACGGCAGGCAGTCCGTCCGACCAGAATTGTATTATTTATTATTATATACCTACCACCTAACCGTGGTTTTTTTTTCATTCTTTATACCATCATAGTGTCATCCTAATTGTTACGAGTATACTACTATCTCTTTATCAACCAGTGTACAGTGCGGTAGTTCACGGCTGTGGCTACCTCTGTGTCGGCACACGGCAGGCAGTCCGTCCGACCAGAATTGTATTATTTATTATTATATACCTACCACCTAACCGTGGTTTTTTTTTCATTCTTTATACCGTCATAGTGTCATCCTAATTGTTACGAGTATACTACTATCTCTTTATCAACCAGTGTACAGTGCGGTAGTTCACGGCTGTGGCTACCTCTGTGTCGGCACACGGCAGGCAGTCCGTCCGACCAGAATTGTATTATTTATTATTATATACCTACCACCTAACCGTGGTTTTTTTTTCATTCTTTATACCGTCATAGTGTCATCCTAATTGTTACGAGTATACTACTATCTCTTTATCAACCAGTGTACAGTGCGGTAGTTCACGGCTGTGGCTACCTCTGTGTCGGCACACGGCAGGCAGTCCGTCCGACCAGAATTGTATTATTTATTATTATATACCTACCACCTAACCGTGGTTTTTTTTTCATTCTTTATACCGTCATAGTGTCATCCTAATTGTTACGAGTATACTACTATCTCTTTATCAACCAGTGTACAGTGCGGTAGTTCACGGCTGTGGCTACCTCTGTGTCGGCACACGGCAGGCAGTCCGTCCGACCAGAATTGTATTATTTATTATTATATACCTACCACCTAACCGTGGTTTTTTTTTCATTCTTTATACCGTCATAGTGTCATCCTAATTGTTACGAGTATACTACTATCTCTTTATCAACCAGTGTACAGTGCGGTTTTTTTATACCGTGGTTTTTTTATACCGTGGTTTTTTTATACCGTGGTTTTTTTATACCGTGGTTTTTTTTATACCGTGGTTTTTTTTATACCGTGGTTTTTTTATACCGTGGTTTTTTTTTATACCGTGGTTTTTTTATACCGTGGTTTTTATACCGTGGTTTTTTTATACCGTGGTTTTTTTATGCCGTGGTTTTTTTATACCGTGGTTTTTTTATACCACCTAACCGTGGCAGTCCGTCCATAATTGTATATATAGTATACTAGTATCCAATCCATCCATCTCCATTGTTTACCTGAGGTGCCTTTTAGTTCTGCCTATAAAATATGGAGAACAAAAAAGTTGAGGTTCCAAAATTAGGGAAAGATCAAGATCCACTTCCACCTCGTGCTGAAGCTGCTGCCACTAGTCATGGCCGAGACGATGAAATGCCAGCAACGTCGTCTGCCAAGGCCGATGCCCAATGTCATAGTACAGAGCATGTCAAATCCAAAACACCAAATATCAGAAAAAAAAAGACTCCAAAACCTAAAATAAAATTGTCGGAGGAGAAGCGTAAACTTGCCAATATGCCATTTACCACACGGAGTGGCAAGGAACGGCTGAGGCCCTGGCCTATGTTCATGGCTAGTGGTTCAGCTTCACATGAGGATGGAAGCACTCAGCCTCTCGCTAGAAAAATGAAACGACTCAAGCTGGCAAAAGCACAGCAAAGAACTGTGCGTTCTTCGAAATCCCAAATCCACAAGGAGAGTCCAATTGTGTCGGTTGCGATGCCTGACCTTCCCAACACTGGATGTGAAGAGCATGCGCCTTCCACCATTTGCACGCCCCCTGCAAGTGCTGGAAGGAGCACCCGCAGTCCAGTTCCTGATAGTGAGATTGAAGATGTCAGTGTTGAAGTCCACCAGGATGCGGAGGATATGGGTGTTGCTGGCGCTGGGGAGGAAATTGACCAGGAGGATTCTGATGGTGAGGTGGTTTGTTTAAGTCAGGCACCCGGGGAGACACCTGTTGTCCGTGGGAGGAATATGGCCGTTGACATGCCAGGAGAAAATACCAAAAAAATCAGCTCTTCGGTGTGGAGGTATTTCACCAGAAATGCGGACAACAGGTGTCAAGCCGTGTGCTCCCTTTGTCAAGCTGTAATAAGTAGGGGTAAGGACGTTAACCACCTCGGAACATCCTCCCTTATACGTCACCTGCAGCGCATTCATAATAAGTCAGTGACAAGTTCAAAAACTTTGGGTGACAGCGGAAGCACTCCACTGACCAGTAAATCCCTTCCTCTTGTAACCAAGCTCACGCAAACCACCCCACCAACTCCCTCAGTGTCAATTTCCTCCTTCCCCAGGAATGCCAATAGTCCTGCAGGCCATGTCACTGGCAATTCTGACGAGTCCTCTCCTGCCTGGGATTCCTCCGATGCATCCTTGCGTGTAACGCCTACTGCTGCTGGCGCTGCTGTTGTTGCTGCTGGGAGTCGATGGTCATCCCAGAGGGGAAGTCGTAAGACCACTTTTACTACTTCCACCAAGCAATTGACTGTCCAACAGTCATTTGCGAGGAAGATTAAATATCACAGCAGTCATCCTACTGCAAAGCGGATAACTGAGGCCTTGACATCCTGGGTGGTGAGAAACGTGGTTCCGGTATCCATCATTACTGCAGAGCCAACTAGAGACTTGTTGGAGGTACTGTGTCCCCGGTACCAAATACCATCTAGGTTCCATTTCTCTAGGGTTGCGATACCGAAAATGTACACAGACCTCAGAAAAAGAGTCACCAGTGTCCTAAAAAATGCAGCTGTACCCAATGTCCACTTAACCACGGACATGTGGACAAGTGGAGCAGGGCAGGGTCAGGACTATATGACTGTGACAGCCCACTGGGTAGATGTATGGACTCCCGCCGCAAGAACAGCAGCGGCGGCACCAGTAGCAGCATCTCGCAAACGCCAACTCGTTCCTAGGCAGGCTACGCTTTGTATCACCGGTTTCCAGAATACGCACACAGCTGAAAACCTCTTACGGCAACTGAGGAAGATCATCGCGGAATGGCTTACCCCAATTGGACTCTCCTGTGGATTTGTGGCATCGGACAACGCCAGCAATATTGTGCGTGCATTACATCTGGGCAAATTCCAGCACGTCCCATGTTTTGCACATACCTTGAATTTGGTGGTGCAGAATTTTTTAAAAAACGACAGGGGCGTGCAAGAGATGCTGGCGGTGGCCAGAAAAATTGCGGGACACTTTCGGCGTACAGGCAGCACGTACAGAAGACTGGAGCACCACCAAAAACGCCTGAACCTGCCCTGCCATCATCTGAAGCAGGAGGTGGTAACGAGGTGGAATTCAACCCTCTATATGCTTCAGAGGTTGGAGGAGCAGCAAAAGGCCATTCAAGCCTATACAACTGACCACGATATAGGAGGTGGAATGCACCTGTCTCAAGCGCAGTGGAGAATGATTTCAACGTTGTGCAAAGTTCTGATGCCCTTTGAACTTGCCACACGTGAAGTCAGTTCAGACACTGCCAGCCTGAGTCAGGTCATTCCCCTCATCAGGCTTTTGCAGAAGAAGCTGGAGACATTGAAGGAGGAGCTAAGACAGAGCGATTCCGCTAGGCATGTGGGACTTGTGGATGGAGCCCTTAATTCGCTTAACAAGGATTCACGGGTGGTCAATCTGTTGAAATCAGAGCACTACATTTTGGCCACCGTGCTCGATCCTAGATTTAAAACCTACCTTGGATCTCTCTTTCCGGCGCACACAAGTCTGCTGGGTTTCAAAGACCTGCTGGTGAGAAAATTGTCAAGTCAAGCGGAACGCGACCTGTCAACATCTCCTCCTTCACATTCTCCCGCAACTGGGGGTGCGAGGAAAAGGCTCAGAATTCCGAGCCCACCCGCTGGCGGTGATGCAGGGCAGTCTGGAGCGACTGCTGATGCTGACATCTGGTCCGGACTGAAGGACCTGACAACCATTACGGACATGTCGTCTACTGTCACTGCATATGATTCTATCACCATTGATAGAATGGTGGAGGATTATATGAGTGACCGCATCCAAGTAGGCACGTCACACAGTCCGTACTTATACTGGCAGGAAAAAGAGGCAATTTGGAGGCCCTTGCACAAACTGGCTTTATTCTACCTAAGTTGCCCTCCCACAAGTGTGTACTCCGAAAGAGTGTTTAGTGCCGCCGCTCACCTTGTCAGCAATCGGCGTACGAGGTTACATCCAGAAAATGTGGAGAAGATGATGTTCATTAAAATGAATTATAATCAATTCCTCCGCGGAGACATTGACCAGCAGCAATTGCCTCCACAAAGTACACAGGGAGCTGACATGGTGGATTCCAGTGGGGACGAATTGATAATCTGTGAGGAGGGGGATGTACACGGTGATATATCGGAGGATGATGATGAGGTGGACATCTTGCCTCCGTAGAGCCAGTTTGTGCAAGGAGAGATTAATTGCTTCTTTTTGGGTGGGGGTCCAAACCAACCCGTCATTTCAGTCACAGTCGTGTGGCAGACCCTGTCACTGAAATGATGGGTTGGTTAAAGTGTGCATGTCCTGTTTTGTTTATAGTTACAACATAAGGGTGGGTGGGAAGGGCCCAAGGACAATTCCATCTTGCACCTCTTTTTTCTTTTATTTTTCTTTGCGTCATGTGCTGTTTGGGGAGGGTTTTTTGGAAGGGACATCCTGCGTGACACTGCAGTGCCACTCCTAGATGGGCACGGTGTTTGTGTCGGCCACTAGGGTCACTTATCTTTCTCACACACACAGTCAGCTACCTCATTGTGCCTCTTTTTTTCTTTGCGTCATGTGCTGTTTGGGGAGGGTTTTTTGGAAGGGACATCCTGCGTGACACTGCAGTGCCACTCCTAGATGGGCCCGGTGTTTGTGTCGGCCACTAGGGTCGCTTATCTTTCTCACACAGTCAGCTACCTCATTGCGCCTCTTTTTTTCTTTGCGTCATGTGCTGTTTGGGGAGGGTTTTTTGGAAGGGACATCCTGCGTGACACTGCAGTGCCACTCCTAGATGGGCCCGGTGTTTGTGTCGGCCACTAGGGTCGCTTATCTTTCTCACACAGTCAGCTACCTCATTGCGCCTCTTTTTTTCTTTGCGTCATGTGCTGTTTGGGGAGGGTTTTTTGGAAGGGACATCCTGCGTGACACTGCAGTGCCACTCCTAGATGGGCCCGGTGTTTGTGTCGGCCACTAGGGTCGCTTATCTTTCTCACACAGTCAGCTACCTCATTGCGCCTCTTTTTTTCTTTGCGTCATGTGCTGTTTGGGGAGGGTTTTTTGGAAGGGACATCCTGCGTGACACTGCAGTGCCACTCCTAGATGGGCCCGGTGTTTGTGTCGGCCACTAGGGTCGCTTATCTTTCTCACACACACAGTCAGCTACCTCATTGTGCCTCTTTTTTTCTTTGCGTCATGTGCTGTTTGGGGAGGGTTTTTTGGAAGGGACATCCTGCGTGACACTGCAGTGCCACTCCTAGATGGGCCCGGTGTTTGTGTCGGCCACTAGGGTCGCTTATCTTTCTCACACAGTCAGCTACCTCATTGCGCCTCTTTTTTTCTTTGCGTCATGTGCTGTTTGGGGAGGGTTTTTTGGAAGGGACATCCTGCGTGACACTGCAGTGCCACTCCTAGATGGGCCCGGTGTTTGTGTCGGCCACTAGGGTCGCTTATCTTTCTCACACAGTCAGCTACCTCATTGCGCCTCTTTTTTTCTTTGCGTCATGTGCTGTTTGGGGAGGGTTTTTTGGAAGGGACATCCTGCGTGACACTGCAGTGCCACTCCTAGATGGGCACGGTGTTTGTGTCGGCCACTAGGGTCGCTTATCTTACTCACACAGCGACCTCGGTGCAAATTTTAGGACTAAAAATAATATTGTGAGGTGTGAGGTGTTCAGAATAGGCTGAAAATGAGTGGAAATTATGTTTTTTGAGGTTAATAATACTTTGGGATTAAAATTACCCCCAAATTCTATGATTTAAGCTGTTTTTTAGTGTTTTTTGAAAAAAACACCCGAATCCAAAACACACCCGAATCCGACAAAAAAAAACCCGGTGAGGTTTTGCCAAAACGCGGTCGAACCCAAAACACGGCCGCGGAACCGAACCCAAAACCAAAACACAAAACCCGAAAAATTTCCGGCGCTCATCACTAGTATCTATACACATGTACCTGTTTCACTATTATCACAACTCTATAAAGTTTTGGTAATCGCATCAAATGTAACTTACATAGAGAACTTTGGCCTGCTACTATACAACGCTAGTGTCTATGTATACATATCTAACAATTATAATAATGATAATTAGCAGTAATATTTATTTAGCAGCAGTACCCAAAATCTTTCCAACAATTAATGGTATTGCTGGACTGGATACTCCTCAGAATAATATCTTAAATTATTAAATTATCCATACATTAATCTATATATCTCTCTTCAAGTGGAGTACAATACTCACAACCACGTTTTTCAAAGGGTGTTCATTACACCGGTCATAAATCTCTCTGGATTTCCTGCTTAGAAAAGAAAAGAGGAAGGAAGGAAGGGTCTTATTGAAATAATTCCCATCCACAATAATGGATGAGTACTCATACCTACACCACACGTCTGCTCGCTCTCTCTTCAAAGAAAAAGAAATCAAGTCCTAATGCTGTTATAAATAACGTTGCTCCCAGTATACTTTCAGAAATGTTAAAAGTTCTGTAGGATATTAGCTTGTAAGCAGTGAGCACATAGTCTATTATCAATTATCATAATCATCTCCATCTTGATTGAAGGGTTCATTCAAATATAACTCTGTGGTAGTAACAGTAGTAACAGTCTCTGTATCTCCATACAATTGTTTTTAGATTTAGGTTCCTTTAAGCTATGGTCTCTAACCTTTTCATTTCATTGCAAGCTCATGGATCTAGGTGTCCTTCTTCTGCAGCCTTTGCAACGGCTGTATCAGTAGTCAGCGGTACTTGCCCAGGACCATCCTATGCGATCTGTACTGGAACCGAAACATAAGCAACTTCTCACCATAACACCGTCTTCACTCTCTCAGTGATTTGTCCTGTGCCGGACTGTGTGTTTTCGTGTTGGTTAAATATCTTTCCAAGGTTCTTGCAGCTTTTGATATTCTTGTAACTGTTTAAATAATTTGTGTGACACATTTGAACCGTCAAATCATTTTGTAGTTTTGAATCAGTCTCTGGATAATATATCTTTGCTCTGGATAATATATCTTCAAAAAGAATAACAAAAAATGATATAGAAGAGAGACTAAGCAGAGGCTTAGGTGTAATTCTACCACTATTGAACCAACGATTGGACCATGCCATGATTCAAATTCTGCCTTTCCTGTCTCTTTTGTAGATTAATAATGCTTAATTCTTTAAACCTTCCCTGTCAAATTATGACTTTTTATTCTCAACATTACACATATTAATTGAAAAATATTTTCCAAACTCCTATAAACTCTTTCTATCAGTAAAGAAACTTTACTGCCTTTGAAACAATAGATCACACATCTGGCCTTATTATTCATTTCTCAAATAGCGCAGCAAACTCCGTTGCTTTACTTTACCCCTTAACACCTGCTACACATACTATAGTTCCTTTTTTTTTTTAGCATTAAACTATGTTGTATTAAAACCATGTTGTTTTTAATCAACCCAAACATCTGCAGTAAACATGCTATAGCTTTCTTTATCACCATCACTATCCCTCTCATTATCACATAATTTGGTATTTTGGTCAAATGCCAGAACACAATGTATACTTCTCCATTAAACTTCATCCTACCATAGAAAGCTTGTGAATCTATTTCATGCTAGTTACCCTTAGATTTGCATAACTCATGACATTTCCCATAGTAAAAGTTGGCAGCAACACTTTACTATTACTAATACTAATTCACTAATTCACATACTAATTTCAGTTAACACACTGTAATTCACCATCCCATTATCCCCTATGGATGCTAGAGAAATTATTCTCCTGTTACTGTCAGTTTTTTTTAAATGCAATGTAATTCTTTATAATTGTCTTACTCATCCACATTATATTCCTTATACTCCCCACTTTTGGGGGTGAGGAAGACAAGTATGCAGCTGTATCTAAGTTGTATACTGTCAGAGGTAAGATGTACACATCATACAAAATCTACTGCTTAACCACAGTTTAAACATTTTTTTTTTTTGTTCTTGCTTATACATAAGTTGATGGTTTGGCTCTGACTGTGTATCCATAATGTCTTATTCATGATAAAGTGTAATATATTGTATTACCTTCTATAATTTTTTTGTTATGAACTTGAATGCATGTACCCAGCATTTTCAAAAAATTACTGTATCTAGAGATTTATCATCTGGTCATACATATATCTATTAATAAATGTGTACCAAGGCTCCACCCTCTGAGGGTTTAACTGTCTTTGGCCTAGTGCCAAATAATGACCTATGTAATTAACTATGTCAGCACACCGTTGAATTTTGTCTTGCGACACCTTGTGTCCTGTTCTGCAAGAAAACACAACTGTTTAGTATCTGACACCAACACCTCAGATAATTTATAGCACCACAGTAGATCATCCACATACTGGGTACATCAGGTACATCATCTGTAGGTACAAAAGTATGTAGGTTATTTTTGCAAGTACAAAGAAAGATTGTCTATAATTTTTTTGCATAATCTAGTCCAATACAGTGTAATCTATTCCATCAACATTACATTTTTTTACATTGGGTAGTCTGTATTCTACCATAACTTACACACCAGGTTAGTAATCATACTACATCAACATACTATACATTTCTTTGCTTATCTCAAAATATCTCTCAGACTGGCCAGTCCACTCAGTCCACTCTTCACAAGATCTACGTCTCACATCCACACTCATTATTTGCTTCCATGCACAACTACAAACTTTCCTTGGACTGCATCCATTCTATGGAATGCCTTGCCACCTACACGCATTCCCTGAAAACTCACTTATTCAGACAAACTTATCAAATCCAAAAAATCTCTCACATTATCTGTATAGCTTTTCTATACAATCATACCCCCACACTTTCTGGCTACAGAACCTGGTTCATCACTGCATATCGTGCAGTCCACTAAGAACCTTTGCAATCTATATCTAATATATCAATGCCTATACTTTGTTATGGATTTTAGCAAGCATATCCTTTACCTCCATTCATAGAATCACAAGGTAAGTGATAGATATATATATATATATATATATATATATATATATATATGCTATGTATCCAACTGAATCTGTCCCTACTCTATACTTTCTGGAATCTGTAGTAATACCTCATCCGTGATGCAGTATATTTTACACTGTAACTTACAAATTAGGTTTCTTCCAAATAAATTTGAAGAATTGCCTAAAAGTATGTTAATACTGGAATCGTAGTGATTAATTGCTTGTAGCAATCTGTGATTTACAGCATATACTTTACAGAATGATACCTTTATCTTTCCCTATGATTTTAGCTGCTGCTGCTTTGAAAACTCTCTACCCGTACAGCCCACCTCTGAGAGGGAGAAATCTGTATGCAGCTATAGGGTGTAGTCTTTTTTTGACTGTATGCCAGATGCAGATCTGTTAGCTTTGACGCTGTTAGCGCTGACATTTTTAGCCTGTATATGCTGCTGGGATTTTTCCTGATTACAGTTATGCTCCCGTAACTACACTTTTTTTTTATTATTGGCAGCTTTCTCTACAGACTATCTGTTTAAGATATTAGTTCTTATATTAAAAAAAATAGTGTAGATCGTTTGTATAACAAACATTTAAATTACAAATCATTGTCTTCCAACAGCATCTGTAGCGCAAAACATATCTAGAGTATTGCTTATGCTTATTATGATCCATCTCATTAGATGGAAAAAAAAATCAAAACTCACTGAACCCCTTTTTTTTCTCTCTCTCTCTCTCTCATGGCTTATGCTGCTGCTGGAAGGGGGGGTAGGCACACGAGTTTGGGCTGTCACAGCTCCCTAGCTCTCCATGCTGCACAGCGTTGGAGACTGAAGCTTCCCAGCTCTCCGTGCTATACAGCGTTGGAGACTGAAGACTTATTTTACAGGGGATTTAATACTATCTAGATATTAAACAATACCATATAGAAAACTTACTTCATAGTTAAATAATAACATCAGATAAACACATTTTTAACTACACAGCTTTTAGATCTGCCAAAAGCCATTTGAACATGAACACTCACATTTTTAATTCTATTTTCTTTCTTCAGTTCACCACATATATAAATATTATTCACAAGACTTGTAACCATGCCAAACAGTCACAGACAGAAAGTTTCTGTTAGACACAGATCTGAGAATATACTTAACGGAACAAACACTGAACTTTTATGTCCCACACACAAGACACCATAAAACACAAAATGACATACAGTTTCGCCAGCGCAAGGGCGTGTTCTTCTGGTACCATAGTTTTTTTATTTTTAGCCTGATGTACAGTATTTCATATCATGCTGTAACTGAGTTTGCTTAGTTTAAAATTCTGAGTTTTATTACTGCAATCTGTATATACGTTATAAGTTGGGCGCCCATAAATTAAATAATAAAAAACAGTTTGCAATTTCAACCGTTTGCAAACTTTAATATCTTGCAGATTTCATCAGTTTTGCCGATTTCAAAATACGCTTAGTATTGGTTGATCAGGCCAATATTATACAGCATAATTGAAATGCACAACATAGTTTGTTTTTGGTTTTTTTCACATTTTCTGTAGACTGTACCCCTTGGTCACAGTACTGTACAAACTCTATGCATATATGGAATATTTCTTCCATAACATGATATGCACACTTAGGGTTAATCCTCCCTGCCCTTCCCATACGCTGAAAAATTTGCAATCCCTGCAATCTTTCACACACGCGACACGTCTGTCAACTGGGAAACTGCAGTAGTCCCTCTTATCACAAACTACAATCACAAAGCAACACGCCAAGTTAAAAGTTGCTTGTCTCTTATTGCACTACAATGTTAGCAAACAGACTCAGGTTATGGTTAAAACAACACCTCTTTAGAGTTGCTCAGTTCTTTTGTGCACAATAAACAATGTTAATAAACAAGGTTAGCAAACAGACTCAGAATATACTTGAGACTTTAGTCCGTAGATTACGTTATTTACCAGAATCCATATATGATTAAAACAATGAGCAGCTGCACAGTATTACAGTATAAAATTTCAATCAAATTACTTATAATCAACTATAACCTCGGGTAATCACCCTATTTATTTCTTTTACCCTTCTTGCACATGTATGTCGCTATTCACTAGGGATGTGATTTATGTGTTTTCACATTACTTTGGCCCTTATCTTATCTGACACTCACAGCGTTAACTGTGAGCTCAGATTGGAACTCATTCAAACCCCATGAAAGAGGTCCAAAGCATTCACTTACAGAATTACTCATAGGGTGATTAATTTACCACATTTACACAACAACAAACCGGTCCCTGGATTATGTTCCTATGTTAGTCAATCTCTCCACTCCTAATTCTCATATTATAAAAATAAAATCACACAGACAGCTGGCAGGTATAGAAACAGCATGTACTGGAATATAGCACATACCATGATATTCTATACTTACCAGTGCTGTAATGATCCTGGAATATTCCTTCCATCCTCAGCTGCTGGCTGGCTCGCACACCCCTTTGAGAATTCGATGAAGAGATTGAGATATATAGGTCCAAACTACGAGCCCCCAAATTGTTAAATACTTAGGGTTAATTAAATTAACCATCTTGTTGCTGTTTGAGTTGTTGTTAGGTAAAAGAATGAATTGAAATTAAATTTAGAAAAATCAATTGATTATTTATTATAAAGGCCACGCCCGTATACAGGTTGAAAGGGAACATCCTCTCAAGCCTGGGTCAAAATGCTTCAACAACAGATACATGTCAAAACAATGATTTTTATAACATACCAGTTACGCCCCATTCTTATAACCCTCCCATATGAGTTCATTCATCTGGAATACAGTGTTATGCAATATTAGGACAATTGGCACAAACAAACAAGAAATATTTAATCACGTCAGAGTCACAGGTTTTGGACCCAGTGGTCTCCATATGTCCTTGATAATTTTAAAATATCCAATTCCTATTTTTCCATTGTCTACAGTGTGTGTGTGGGGGGGTAATTCCTTTTTTGGAATTAAACAGAACTTCGGATGTGCGTACGTGGAATTAGTACTAGCCAACAAAGTTGTTTTCGTCTTTCTTTCTGTGTATAGAGTTCAAATGGAATACAAATGAATATGTGCTGTATCATCTAGCTAAAAACAAAATGGATTCTCTTATGCTTTATACTATACTAGTGAATATAGATCACCTTTGATATTGTGATTATTAGGTGTATGCATAATATACGTACTATCCCGTAGTACATATATATAGCTGTTAGGCCTTCAGCAGGTTGTCTCTGTCACAGTATTCGACAGAGCTTAATAAACAAGATATGCTTTTATTCAAATTGTCTTGGTCAAGCCTTCAGGCATCGGTGCTAAGGTTCCCGGCATGTTCAAGAACCCTATACTACCTCCCAGGTCACACGTCAGCCCCTACCTCTGAGGCTTCCACAGGTCAGCCTCAGCACTCAGGTGTGACAGTAAGCACTGACCTAATAAATCAAACTGGAGAACAGGCCCCAGTGACCAGACTGGTACAACAGCTTGCAGCCCATCTGGAACATCAAGAGGCTGCACAGGGTGAAGTGATTTGCTGTCTCCAGGACCTCTCCACCCGGCTGTATAAAATTCAAGCAACCCTCTGTGGTTCAGGGGCATCCAGTGTACCGACTGCAGTACCAGAGGTGGTATCCCCACCCACCATTCCCATTTCTGCACCTCAACTTTATTTGCCGACACCAGCTAAGTTTGATGGGTCCCCCAAAGCCTGTCGGGGGTTTCCGGAATCAATGTGAAATACATTGTGAGTTACAGCCTTGCAATTTCTCTACAGATTGCACCAAGGTTGTCTGCATTATCTCTCTCCTCAGTAGCTCCGCCCTGGACTGGGCATCACCTTTGTGAGAGAAATCCAATGTTCTGCTTTTTTCTTACACACTTCATGGCGACCTTCAGGCGCATCTTCGACGAGCCTGGTAAAGTGATGTCTGCCTCTACCGACCTTCTACGGCTGCGCCAGGGAACACGAACAGTCGGCCAATACTTGGTGCAATTCCAAATCCTAGCGTCTGAACTCTCCTGGAATGACGACGCTCTCTTTGCAGCTTTCTGGCACGGGTTATCTGAACAAATCAAAGATGAGCTAGCTACTAGATACTTACCTCAAAAATTTGATGAGCTCATATCTCTCTGCACGAAGGTTGATCTCCGTTTCCATGAAAGGGTGGCTGAGTGAGGAAGGTCCACGCTTCCTAAGACCTCTGCCGTTATTTCTCCTCATCAGCCATCCCCTCCTAAGGATGAGCCCATGCAGATTAACCGCTCTCGTCTGTCGCCTGCAGAGCGTAGAAGACATCTGTCCGAACACCTGTGTCTATACTGTGCTGCTCCATCCCATGTCATGAACGCTTGTCCTAAGCATCAGGGAAACTCCAAATCCGAGCCAGTCAAGGAGAGGGCTGGCTAGGAGTGATGAACTCCTCTCCATCAAAATGTGATTGTAATCTTCCTGAATCTCTTCAAGTGTCTCAGCGCTTCAGGAATCTCATTTCTCTTCTGGATTCTGGAGCGGCCGGGAACTTTGTTACTGCTGAGTTCATTAAATGGTGGTCTCTACCCACCAAGAGACTTTTGTCCTCTGTTTGCCTGACTGCTATGGATGGTAGCAGGATTTCCAATGCAGTTATTAACTTCAAGACCCTGCCAATCCATCTGAAGGTAGGAGCTCTTCACTCCGAACTGATATCATTTCTAGTCATTCCAAAAGCTACGCATCCTGTAGTACTGGGCCTTCCGTGGCTCCGTCTTCATAATCCTCAGATTGACTGGAAGACTACACAAATCCTGGCTCTTCATGTTTTGGAACCTGTCTTAAAAAGGTGCTTCCAGCTCGAAGTTCCACTTACAAGTCTCCAGATGTTCCACCTCCTCAGTACCAAGAATTTACCAATGTCTTTAGTAAGTCCTCCGCATATAGGGGGTCATTCCGAGTTGTTCGCTAGCTGCTTTTGTTCACAGCGCAGCGATCAGGCAAAAAATCGGCACTTCTGCGCATGCGTATGGTGCGCACTGTGCACGTGCAACGTACTTTCACAAAAGCCGATGAAGTTTTACACAAGGTCTAGCGACGCTTTTCAGTAGCACGGCTGACCACAGAGTGATTGACAGGAAGTGGGTGTTTCTGGGTCGTAACTGACCGTTTTCAGGGAGTGGTCGGAAAAACGCAGGCGTGCCAGTTAAAAACGCAGGAGTGGCTGAAGAAACGGGGGAGTGGCTGGGCGAACGCAGGGCGTGTTTGTGATGTCAAACCAGGAACTAAATAGTCTGAAGTGATCGCAAGGTAGGAGTAGGTCTGCAGCTACTCTGAAACTGCACAATTTTTTTTTGTAGCAGTGCTGCGATCCTTTCGTTTGCACTTCTGCTAAGCTAAAATTCACTCCCAGAGGGTGGCAACTTAGCGTTTGCACTGCTGCTAAAAGCAGCTAGCGAGCGAACAACTCGGAATGAGGGCCATAGTCTTCCTCCTCATAAGGAGTCGGATTGTCCTATAGATCTCATCCCAGGGAAGACTCCTCCTCTGGGATGCACCTACCCACTGTCACTTCCAGAGACCCACGCCATGGAGGAATATATTAAGGAGAACATTGCAAAGGATTTTATCAAGCCTTCTTCTACAGCAGGCGCAGTCTTCTTCTTTGTGAAAAAGAAAGATGGCAGACTGCGTCCGTGTATTGATTGCCGTGGGCTCAATGACATCACAGTGAAGAATCGGTATCCGTTACATCTAATCACCAAGTTGTTTGACCGTGTCAGTGGAGCTACCATCTTTTCCAAGTTACTGTAGATCTGAGGGGTGCATACAATCTCATCCGTATTCGAAAGGGTGACAAGTGGAAAACCGTGTTTAACACCCATGATGGACATTACGAGTACCTCGTCATGCCTTTCGGACTCGGCAATGCTCCAGCTGTATTTCAACACTTTGTCAACGAAATCTTCTGTGATATGCTCTACCGACATGTTGTGGTCTATCTCGATGATATTCTCATCTTCTCAAGGAACATCATTATTGGGTGAAGGAAGTCCTGTCCCGTCTCTGTGTCAATCATCTCTACTGCAGGTTAGAGAAGTGTCTCTTCGAAGTTAAGTCGATTCCATTTCTAGGATACATAGTTTCTGGTTCCAGTCTAGAAATGGATCCTGAGAAACTCCAGGCTATTCGTGATTGGCCCATACCCACTTCACTGAAAGGTGTTGAAAGAATTCTGGGTTTCGCCAACTACTATAGGAGATTCATCTGAGGTTTCTCCACCATCGTGGCACCGATCACCGCCCTCACACGGAAAGGTGCCAATCCTTCCAAGTGGTCGGAAAAGGCCACTTAAGCCTTCCATCTTCTCAAGCAAAAGTTTGTCTTCGCTCCTCAACTTACCTTTTACCTTGGAGGTGGACGCTTCACCAGTAGGAGTTGGTGCTGTACTATTCCAAAGAGCTGACGATGGCCACTTGCATCCCTGTGGCTGCACAGCATCTCCTCAGTCTCCCCTCAACAATCTTGGCAGCGCTCTCATGGTGACTAGTCAGCATGTTCCTCCTGTTCCAGTAGATGCGTCTCCTGTCCTCCGTGACCTCCACCGCCTTTAGTACAGGTTTCCACATGCTGATACAAACAGACTTTCCCTCTAGAATCAAACATGGGCGCAGCCATGTTTGGCCTCATCACATGATTCTCCATAGCCTATCCGCTGCACTCTGGACTCTCCCTGATTGCTCAGACAATACCTGCTTCCCACAGCTGGTATAAATATCCTGAATCCAGACTGCCTAATCGGGAGTGCTTTGGTTGTCTATCCCAGTGTTAGAAGTCTCTCCTGTCTGTGGATGTTCCAGCTTGCTGTCTTCAGGTATTTCTGTGACCTTGCTCCACTTAAAGAGACCTGCACCAGTTTCCACCTTGCGGTGCTGCTTGACTCCAGCAGTGTTATTACATTGCTCTCTGTGATCTGCAGTGATTCTTTACCGGATTCCAGCTCTCAGTGGTGTTCCAGCATTGCTTCCAGCGTTGTTCCAGTATCACTTCCAGCTTCCAGCGGTGTTCCAGTATCACTTCCAGCTCTCAGCAGTGTTCAAGCATCGCTTCCATCCACCATCGGTGTTCCAACATCGAACCACAGTTCACCATCGATCCCTCACCATCGAACTCTGTCTACATCGGTGAGTTCCACAGCACCTTTACCACCTGGCTGGTTCTACCCGGCAACCCCGGCAGATCTTCAGAGCTCACCTTTACCTTTGTGCAACATTACCATCTCCAGCTTCCAGTGTGTCATCTGCTGGTCTGTACCTGTACACTCACCAGTGGTTAGCTGTTGGCCTAAACGGACTTACCATCTCCGGGTCTTGCAAGGACTATTCCATATTGTGTTCTCAGCATTGCCACAGTAACCTATTACCACTGCGCCTTAGGAACTGTACTGTCTCCTGTAATCTGCACATCCTTATCGTTGAGCATATCATTTCTCAGAACTGCCGAAGTGTATATGAACTGTGTGCTTAATAAACAAGCTTTACTTTTATTCAAGTTGTCTTGGTCACACCTTCGGGCATCAGTGCTAAGGTTCCCTGCATGTCCAAGAACCCTATACTACCTCCCAGTTTTAAGTACATGTCAGACTTTACGCCTGAGGCTTCCCCAGGTCAGCCTCAGCCCTCAGGTGTGACAACCTCCCTCTATCCTTCTGACTTTCCTCTGTTTTTCTCTATATTATTGAGAGTGCTGGTGGAAAATTGTATGTATCTCTACAATGGCAGGCAAGGGACCAGCGAATAAGGAGTCACAAAAATTGCTTGTCTGTGTGAAGTGTAACAAAAGAGCTCACGCGGATGATTCCTCCATGTGTGTGGCATGTGCTTTGGAGTTTACATTCGTTAACCCATCCCAAGACGCTAATTTTCCCCCCTGGGCGGTAGCGCTAACAGGAACTGTCTTACAATTACATACTGAGGTGGCTGCTTTACAGAAGACTCATGAGACGGTTAGGGAGATTCCTCAAAGTGATGTATCTTCTATTGCTACAGAACCACCTTGAGTGTCAGGATTAGCCAGGTCGGTAGAGGGTCTCACAAAACGCTTGGACTCATCCAGTAAAAAGCCGCAGACAGTGTCCAAGGCTAAGAAACGTCCAGTGCCCTTAATTCTGCAGTCCGATGAATCCGGAGAAGAACTTCTCCCTCAGGACGAAGCTGAGGAGGACGATCGTGAGTTGGGCGAAATTGCAGACACAGATGACGAAGTTCTACCAGAACCTTCTCATGGGGTTGAACCTCTTATTTTAGGTATAAGTTTTGAACATTTCCGAGACTACAACACTGGAGTCGCCAGATACTGCGTTATTTGGTAGAAAGCACCGCTCTTCGGTCACGTATCTTTTTTCAAAGAAGCTGGATGATCAGCTGACAGAGGCTTGTAAAAACCCGGACAAGTGCTTTTAGATGCACAAAAGATTCCTTAATATTTTCCATTTCCATCGGCTATGACGGATAAATGGGAGAAGTCACCTCGAGTGGACTCCTCTCGTTCCAGGTTGTCAAAGAAAACGGCATTACCTGTTCCTGGGAGCAACTTCTTTGAAAGACCCTTCTGACAGGAAGTTGGACACCATGTTGAAGTCCATCTATTCGGCCGCTGGGGTTACACTTAGACCAACCTTGGTGAGTTCCTGGGTGAACAATGCAGTGGAGCATTGGGCCACTAAGTTGATTAAAGATTTACAAGAGGGGGTACTGTTAGAAGACATAGTTATCCAAGTGGAACACATTAAAGAATCTGCTATATACTTAGAAGTGGCTAGATATATGGGACAAGTTAACTCGAGGATCTCAGCAACAACTATTGCAGCCAGAAGAGCCCTTTGGCTTGGGTCATGCCAAGTAGACACGGAGTTAAAAGAGCGGCGGAGGCACTTCCGTTTACAGGTGAAATTCTTTTTGGAAAAGAGCTAGACACGTTAATTCTACAAGCTACGGGTGGTAAATCTACCTTCAAACCGACCCTTCCACCATCATCTAAACACTCTTATACTGGAACCTCCTTTCGATCCTTTTGTTCCACTCAACCTTTTAGAGGATGTGGAAGAGCTACACCCTTGCAAGGTAGAGGTTGCGGCAAGCAACCAGTCCCTGCTCGTTGTCAAGACCCAAAGCCTACAGAAAAGACCATGGCATGACGGTCTCCCTTCCCACTGGGGCCCAGGTACAGTGGGAGCACTGCTTCAAAATTTTCTGGATGCCTGGTTCAAAATATCCGACAATGCGTGGATTCACAACATCATCTCCCAAGGCTACAAGTTAGATTTTGAAGTTTACCGCCAAAGGAATATTTTACGACAAGTCTTCCCATCCTTCTGGACAAACAGTTAGCCCTTCAAGGTGCAATACAGACCTTAGTAGAATCAGCTGTGCTAATGCCGGTACCACTGAGTCAACGGAAAAAGGGTTACTATGCCAATCTTTTCGTACTTTCAAAACCAGACGGTATGGTAAGACCAATCCTGAACCTGAAATCATTAAATTAGTTCTGTCTTATTATGGTTCAAGATGGAGTCACTCAACTCAGTGATTTCGAGCCTGGAACCCATAGAATTCATGATATATATCCTTGATGTCTAGAGATATCTCCACATTCCGATCTGGGATCCTCACCAAGCGTTTCTCAGGTTCGCGATTCAACATGATCATTTTCTGTTCAGAGCCTTACCATTCGGACTGTCCACAGCAACCAGAGTGTTTACCAAGGTCATGTCGGTGATGATTGCTTACCTCAGATCATTGGGAATCACAATAATACCATACCTAGATGACCTCCTTCTCAAGTCTCCATCCAATATCACTCTCCAGGAGCATGCTCTATTAACATACAATGTGATGGTTGAACATGGATGGATAATCAATTTTTGGAAATCCAACCTTCTGCCGTCACAGTGTCTCCAGTTTCTCTGTGTGATCCTGGACACCAATGTACAGAGAGTTTTTCTGCCACAAGACAAAGCTCTGAGTATACAGAAACTGGTCCGGGCTGTTCTCAAGCGATGACAGATATCAGTCCATTTATGCATTTGTCTGCTTTGGAAGATGGTAGCTGCTTTCAAAACTCTGGAGTTTGGATGTTTTATTCATGTCCTTTCCAGCTGTACCTTTTAGTTAGTTTGTCTAACTCTGGAGACATGACTTTCACTTCTTTGGTGGCTCCAGCTGTACCATCTTACTGCAGGCAGGCGGTTCAGTGTGTGGTACTGGACACTCCTCACAACAGATGATAGCCTCAAGGGATGGGGCACGGTTGTGTTGGACTCCCATCTTCAGGGCCACTGGTCTCCACAAGAATCGCTGTTGCCAATAAATGTGTCGGAACTGAGAGTGATCTACAATGTGCTGGTACAAGCCTCCCACATTCTTCAATCCAAGTCGGGAAAAGTTCAGTCGGACAACGCGACTGCTGTAGCGTATGTAAACAGACAAAGCGGAACTCACAGTCGGCAGGCAATGTGAGAGGTGTCATGTATTTTCCAATGGGCAGAATGCAATGCAGTAATTCTCTCGGCGGTATTCATTCCAGGAGTGGACAATTGGGAACCAGACTATCTCAGCCGTCAAGCTCTACCCCCTTGAGAATGGGCACTTCACCCGGAGGTGTTCAACGATCTGATACAATGCTGGGGTTGTCCAGACATGGATCTCATGGCATCCCGTCTCAATCATCAGCTTCCAAGATACATCTGCAGATCCCGGGATCCTCCAGATTCCGGAAACTGTGGACACTCTGGCCGTGCCTTGGCTGTATGTCCTAGTTTACATGTTTCCTCCGTTCCCTCTATTGTCTTGAATTCTCAAGAGAATCAAACGAGAGTCAATCACAGTGATCCTGGTGGCACCAGATTGCCTTTGGAGGGCTTGGTACTCAGACCTGTGTTTTCTTCTAGCGGACGATCGTTGAGCTCTTCCTCTGCGTGCGGATCTACTCCAACGAGGGGCTTTCATGCATCCAGATTTACCACAGCTACGTTTAATGGGATGGCTATTGAGGCAGACATCCTGAAAAGAAAAGGAATTCGGGAAATGTGTGATCCCCTGAATGTTGTGGGCACGAAAACCGGTTACGGCAGCCCATAACCATTGCATCTCGCGATCCTATATAGCTTAGTGTGATCGAAGAGGATTTCCATCGGATTCTTTTTGTCTCTCGCGGTTCTTAGTGTTTCTTCAAACAGGATTTGATTCCGGACTTCGTCTAGGATCCCTGAAGGTTCAGATATCTGCTTAATCCAGAGGTTCCCAAACTGTGTGCCGTGGCTCCCTGGGGTGCCTCGGGACACTTGCAGGGGTGCCCTGGGTTGGTGGTCCAGGACCAATTCAAATTATTCATGGTCAATATAATAGGCAAAACCAGTGCTGGTGGCTGCCAGTCATAAAACATGTGGCCAAACAGAAGCAAATCTTGTCCCTCACCACACAACTGACCCTAAGGATAACATATAAACGCGATCTACTTAATGTAATATTACTTTCTAAATTTCTCAATAAGAAATTTTTGGCCAAGGGTGCCGTGAAAAAAATTCTGATATTCTAGGGCGCCGTGATTCAAAAAAGTTTGGAAACCACTGGCTTAATCGATTTTGTTTCAGAAACGTCTAGCACTCCTGGCGGATGTGCAAACCTATCTACAAGGGGTTCTACGTGTACAACCTCCGTTTGTTCAACCTACAGCTCCTTGGTATTTGAATCTGGTGCTGGAATTTCTACTGTCAACCTGTTTTAAACCTTTGGAAGAAGCTGACCTCCGATATCTTACTTGGAAGACTGCTTTTCTACTAGCCATAGCTTCAGCCCAGAGGGTTTCTGAATTAAGTGCCTCGTCTTGCAGATCCCCCTTTTTGATTTTTCATCCTGATCAGGTGGAGTTGAGAACATGTGTTTCTTTCCTTCCCAAGGTCGTGTTGGCTTTTCACATCAATCAGCCTATTGTGGTTCCATCTTTGCAGGACGATTCTGGGACACCTTCTTCTCTGGAAGTAGTGAGAACCTTGAAGATTTACGTAGAGTGGACTGCACCTTTCAGGAAGTCTGACGCTTTATTCGTGCTTTATGATGTTCCTTGTCACGGGTGGCCTGCTACTAAGCAGATCCTGGCCCGCTGGATTAACTTGACTGTTCGTCAAGCCTATCTTCACCAGTCTAGGCGACCGCCAGTATCCATTGCTGCCCACTTTATGCGTTCAGTTGTGTCTTCGTGGGCTGCTACTAGGGGGGCTACCACGTCTCAACTCTGTAGTGCAGCCACTAGGTCCAGTATTCATACATTTTCTAAATTCTACAAGTTTGATACTTTTGCGGCTTCATCTTAATGGTTTGGCCGTCTTGTTTTGCAAGGTCCTCAGTGATCTCCACCCAGGGGGGGAAACTTTGAGACATCCCCACAGTCTTGAAGTTGTGCCAGTGTCCCCTAGTGGCTGACAGAAAAATGAGGATTTTGGTACTTACCGATAAATCCCTTTTTCGGACGCCATAGGGGACACTGGCCTGTCGCTGTTCTCTTGCCTTCCTTGTTGTTCTGTTGTGTTTGATTGTTATATGCTCTCTTCCCTCGTATAGTTTCTGTTCTCTTGTTCCCGTCTCCTCTCGGCTAATTCATAACTGAGGGATGATGGGGGATAGAGGGGGATGAGCCTGTTTCACTTCTTAGATTATTTAAAGTGCCAGCTCCTGGTAAGCCACAATCATTACCCCCACAGTATTGAAGTTGTGCCAGTGTCCCCTATTCCGAAAAAGGGATTTATCGGTAAATACCAAAATCCTCCTTTCTCTATCAATGCAGGTGTAACACTATGGATAATTTTATTCCAAAACCCCCTTAGTTGCAGTTAGTGTAAATGATACATTGCCATTGGTAGAAGATGAAAGGTAATATAAATAAGAGATTCAAATCTATTTTACAAAGTACTCTGGCAAAAACTTTCAGCATAAAAAAAGCCAGTCGGCCTGTCTGATGTTACATGTGTTAAGCATTCACTTAGATGACATCAACTAAAGGAAATTATGATAAATCAATGCTACAAATGCAAAACCTGTGAAGACAGGGCACTCCAATAACACTAGTTTCTTTAAGTTAATATCATTTATGAACAAATACTAACAGATGGAACATATTTTCTCTAACGTCCTAGTGGATGCTGGGGACTCCGTAAGGACCATGAGGAATAGCGGCTCCGCAGGAGACTGGGCACAGCTAAGAAAGAATTAGGACTACCTGGTGTGCACTGGCTCCTCCCACTATGACCCTCCTCCAGACTTCAGTTAGAATCCTGTGCCCGGCCGAGCTGGATGCACACTAGGGGCTCTCCTGAGCTCCTAGAAAGAAAGTATATGTTAGGTCTTTTATTTTACAGTGAGATCTGCTGGCAACAGACTCACTGCAGCGAGGGACTAAGGGGAGAAGAAGCGAACCTACCTAACTGGTGGTAGCTTGGGCTTCTTAGGCTACTGGACACCATTAGCTCCAGAGGGATCGACCGCATGGAACCGGCCATTGGTGTTCGGTCCCGGAGCCGCGCCGCCGGCCCCCTTACAGAGCCAGAAGCAAGAAGAAATCCGGAAAATCGGCGGCAGAAGACATCAGTCTTCACCAAGGTAGCGCACAGCATTGCAGCTGTGCGCCATTGCTCCTCATACACACTTCACACTCCGGTCACTGAGGGTGCAGGGCGCTGGGGGGGGCGCCCTGAGAAGCAATAAATACACCTTGGCTGGCAAATATATCACAATATATAGCCCCAGAGGCTATATATGTGATAAATACCCCTGCCAGAATCCATAAAAAAGCGGGAGAAAAGTCAGCGAAAAAAGGGGCGGAGCTATCTCCCTCAGCACAATGGCGCCATTTTCTCTTCACAGTGCAGCTGGAAGACAGCTCCCCAGGCTCTCCCCTGTAGTTTTCAGGCTCAAAGGGTTAAAAAGAGAGGGGGGGCACTAAATTTAGGTGCAATATTGTTTATACAAGCAGCTATTGGGGGAAAAATCACTCAGTTATAGTGTTAATCCCTGCATTATATAGCGCTCTGGTGTGTGCTGGCATACTCTCTCTCTGTCTCCCCAAAGGACTTTGTGGGGTCCTGTCCTCAGTCAGAGCATTCCCTGTGTGTGTGCTGTGTGTCGGTACGGCTGTGTCGACATGTGGGATGAGGAAGGTTACGTGGAGGTGGAGCAGAGGCCGATAAATGGGATGTCGTCCCCTGTGGGGCCGACACCAGAGTGGATGGATAGATGGAAGGTATTAAACGACAATATCAACTCCTTACAAGGCTGGATGACGTAAAACAGCTGTGAGACAGCCGGCTTCTCAGCCCGCGCCTGCCCAGGCGTCTCAAAGGCCATCAGGGGCTCAAAAAAGCGCCCGTTACCTCAGATGGCAGACACAGATGTCGACACGGAGTCTGACTTCAGTGTCGACGAGATTGAGACATATACACAATCCACTAGGAACATCCGTTACATGATCTCGGCAATAAAAAATGTGTTACGCATTTCTGACATGAACCCAAGTACCACATAAAAGGGGGTTTTATTTTTGGGGAGAAAAAGCAGCCAGTGTTTTGTTCCCCCATCAGATGAATGAATGAAGTGTGTAAAGTAGCGTGGGTTCCCCCAATAAGAAACTGGTAATTTCTAAAAAGTTACTGATGGCGTACCCTTTCCCGCCAGAGGATAGGTCACGTTGGGAGATATCCCTTAGGGTGGATAAGGCGCTCACACTTTGTCAAAAAAGGTGGCACTGCCGTCTTAGGGTACGGCCACCTTGAAGGAGCCTGCTGATAAAAAGCAGGAGACTATCCTGAAGTCTGTATATACACACTCAGGTTATATACTGAGACCTGCAATCGCCTCAGCATAAATAGTGCTGCTGCAGCGTGGTCTGATACCCTGTCAGATAATATTAATACTCTAAGACAGGGAAAATAGTTTGCTAACATAGAGCATATTAAAGACGTTGTCTTATATATAAAGGATGCCGGCTGGCATCCAGAATTAATGCAATGTCCTTTCTGCCAGGAGGGTATTAGAAACCCGGCAGTGGACAGGCGATGCTGCCTATAAAAGGCACATGGAGACAGGTGCGGTAGGGGCGCGTCTCGGGAACTTCAGGGACCAGTGGGTTTGCCCACAGGTGGATCCCTAGGTTCTGCAAATAGTATCACAGGGATACAGGCTGGAGTTCGAGGCGACTCCCCCTCGCCGTTACCTCACCTCAGCCTTGCCTGCTGCCCTCGGAGAAAGGTAGTACTGGCGGCAATTCACAAGCTGCACTTCCAGCAGGTGAAATCTAGGTACCCCTCCTTCAACAAGGCCGGGGTTACTATTCCAAAATGTTGTGGTACCGAAACCAGACGGTTCGGTGAGACCCATTCTAAAATTGAAAGCCTTGAACAATTATATACGAAGGTTCAAGTTCGAAATGGAATCGCTCAGGGCGATTATTGCAAGCCTGGAGGGTATCACTGGACATCAAGGATGCTTACCTGCATGTCCCTATTTACCCTTTTCACCAGGAGTACCTCAAAATTGTGGTACAGGATTGTCATTACCAATTCCAGACGTTGCCGTTGGTCTGTCCCCGGCACCGAGGTATTTACCAAGGTAATGGCCGAAATAATTATCCCGTACTTGGACGATCTCCTTATAAAGGCGAGGTCCAGGGAGCAGTTGTTCGGCGGAGTAGCACTATCCCGGGAAGTGCTACAACAGCACAACTGAATTCTGAATATTCCAAAGTCGCAGCTGGTTCCTACGACGCGTCTACTGTTCCTGAGTATGGTTCTGGACACAGAACAGGATAAAAAGGGTTTCTCCCGGAGGAGAAGTCCAAGGAGTTGTCGTCTCTAGACAGAGACCTCCTAATACGTATACAGGTGTCGGTGCATCAATGCACGCGAGCCCTGGGAAGGATGGTAGCTTCTTACGAAGAAATTCCATTCGCCAGGTCCCATTCAAGGATTTTCCAGTGGGATCTGTTGGACATGTGGTCCGGGTCGCATCTTCAGATGCATCGGCGGATAACCCTGTCTCCAAGGGCCAGGGTGTCGTTGTTTGTGGTGGCTGCAGAGTGCTCATCTTCTAGGGGGCCGCAGATTCGGCATACAGGACTGGGTCCTGGTGACCACGGATGCCAGCCTTCGAGGCTGGGGGGCAGTCACACAGGGAAGAAACTTCCAAGTCTATGGAAAAGTCAGGAGACTTCCCTACACATAAATATTCTGGAACTAAGGGCCATTTACAATGCCCTAAGTTAGGCTAGACCCCTGCTTCAACACCGGCCGGTGCTGATCCAGTCAGACAACATCACGGCGGTCCCTCATGTACACGACAGGGCGGCACAAGAAGCAGGATGGCGATGGCAGAAGCCACAAGGATTCTCCGATGGGCGGAAAATCATGTGTTAGCACTGTCAGCAGTGTTCATTCCCGGAGTGGACAACTGAGAACCAGACTTTCTCAGAAGACACGACCTCCACCCGGGAGAGTGGGGACTTCATCCAGAAGTCTTCCAAATGATTGTACACCGTTGGGAAAGGCCACAGGTGGACATGATGGCGTCCCGCCTCAACTAAAAGTTACAAAGATATTGCACCAGGTCAAGGACCCTCAGGCGATAGCTGTGGACGCTCTGGTAACCCCGTGGGTGTACCAGTCGGTGTATGTGTTCCCTTCTCTGCCTCTCTTACCCAGGGTAATGAGAATAATAAGAAGGAGAGGAGTAAGAACTATACTCATTGTTCCGGGTTGGCCAAGCTTGGTAACCAGAACTCCAAGAAATGATCTCAGAGGACCTATGGTCTCTGCCGCTCAGACAGGACCTGCTGCAGCAGGGGGCCTGTCTGTTTCAAGACGTACCGCGGCTGCGTTGACGGCATGGCGGTTGAACGCCGGATCCTGAAGGATAAGGGAATTCCGGAGGAAGTTATCCCTACGCTATTTAAAGCTAGGAAAGAAGTGAACGCTAACCATTATCACCGCATATGGCGGAAATATGTTGCGTACTGTGAGGCCAGGAAGGCCCCAAAGGAGAAATTTCAGCTAGGTCGATTTCTGCACTTCCTACAGTCAGAGGTGACTATGGGCCTACAATTGGGTTCCATTAAGGTCCAGATTTCGGCTCTATCGATTTTCTTCCAAAATGGAACTGGCTTCACTGCCTGAAGTTCAGACATTGTCAAGGGAGTGCTGCATATTCAGCCTCCTTTTGTGCCTCCAGTGGCACCGTGGGACCTCAACGTCGTGTTGGGTTTCCTAAAGTCACATTGGTTTGAGCCACTCAAAACCGTGGATTTAAAATATCTCACGTGGAAAGTGGTCATGCTTTTGGCCTTGGCTTCGGCAAGGCGGGTGGAAAAATTGGCGGCTTTGTCATGCAAAAGCCCCTATTGGATTTTCCATATGGATAGGGCAGAATTGAGGACTAGTCCCCAGTTTCTTCCTAAGGTGGTATCGGCTTTTCACTTGAACCAACCTATCGTGGTGCCTGCGGCTACTAGGGACTTGGAGGACTCCAAGTTACTGGACGTAGTCAGTACCTTGAAAATTTATGTTTCCAGGACGGCTGGAGTCAGGAAGACTGACTCGCTGTTTATCCTGTATGCACCAAACAAGATGGGTGCTCCTGCTTCAAAGCAGACTATTGCTCGCTGGATATGTAGCACAATTCAGCTTGCGCATTCTGTGGCTGGCCTGCCGCAGCCTAAATCTGTAAAAGCCCATTCCACGAGGAAAGTGGGCTCTTCTTGGGCGGCTCCCCGGGGCTTCTCGGCTTTACAACTTTGCCGAGCTGCTACTTGGTCAGGGGCAAACACGTTTGCAAAATTCTACAAATTTGATACCCTGGCTGAGGAGGACCTTGAGTTCTCTCATTCGGTGCTGCAGAGTCATCCGCACTCTCCCGCCCGTTTGGGAGCTTTGGTATAATCCCCATGGTCCTTACGGAGTCCCCAGCATCCACTAGGACGTTAGAGAAAATAAGATTTTACTCACTGGTAAATCTATTTCTCGTAGTCCGTAGTGGATGCTGGGCGCCCGTCCCAAGTGCGGACTGTCTGCAATACTTGTAGATAGTTATTGTTAACTAAAAGGGTTATGGTTGAGCCATCTGTTGAGAGGCTCTGTTATGTTCATACTGTTAACTGGGTATAATATCACGAGTTATACGGTGTGATTGGTGTGGCTGGTATGAGTCTTACCCGGGATTCAAAATCCTTTCCTTATTGTGTCAGCTCTTCCGGGCACAGTATCCTTACTGAAGTCTGGAGGAGGGTCATAGTGGGAGGAGCCAGTGCACACCAGGTAGTCCTAATTCTTTCTTAGCTGTGCCCAGTCTCCTGCGGAGCCGCTATTCCCCATGGTCCTTACGGAGTCCCCAGCATCCACTACGGACTACGAGAAATAAGATTTACCGGTGAGTAAAATCTTATTTTAAATACCACAAAATATACGTATATCACATTAAATGTAATAAAAAAAAAAAGAAAACTTGGAAGATGTGTTTTATTCTTAACAATATAAATGATATATTGGTCACAAACTGTATATGTGTTGCCTGGCATTTTCATTGCTGACCTTGGCAACACATTTTCTTGTACTAAAGTCAAAGAAGAAATGGAATTAATATATTATTATTATTATTATTATTATTATTATTATTATTATCCTTTATTTATATAATGTACAGGCTGCAACAGACACTTTGGATTACTTTATTTTATTAAGATACTGTATGTAGTGTGGATTTCTGTCAGCTACACTGAGTATTTTTTTTAATAATTTTGTATTGTTGTTCAAAGGGTAAGAAATTCCACTTCTAATTTGTACATAATAGAAAATTATAATGTAAGCACAACAGTATATCCATGTTATAACTGCTATAACTAATAATGTCATCTATATACAGTAATTTAGGAGTTCTGTATATATTTCGTTATTAAATAACATTAAATAAAATGACACAATCTAAGACATTGGGGTAAATTTACAAAGATTCGTATTTTCCCGTTTGAGGTCAAAGTTCAATCACGAATGACATCGAAAGTGTAAATATGCAACTTTTTGAATTGATTACGACTAATTTACTAAACTGCCGTATTCTGCATTTTCGGTTTTTCCGATGTCGATGTCATTCGTTTTTTTGGGCAGTGTTTTACGTGAGTGACTTGTAAAACACTGCCGACTTTAATACAATGAATCTCGGCCGGATCTGAGAGATCCGTGCAGGGCTTCATTGTGCACCTTGTAAAAAAAAAACGTTTAAACTTAAAAAAGGATTCTACTGGAGAAGAGGACCGACCCTCGTGTGAACATAAGGTAAATACGTGTATATGGTGGTGTGTATGTATGCATTAAAGTTATACTTTGAAGGTGTGTGTGTTATGTCTTTATTGGGGTAATTTTTTAGTAGTAGTACTACAGGTACCAGCGGGCCCATTTTTCCGCCGCATGCTGGTACTTGTGGTTCTCCAAGTACCAGCTTGCGGGGGAGGCTTGCTGGGACTTGTAGTACTGCTACTAAAAACAATATTCATTACTTTGAACAAAGGCTATCAGCCCCCCATCCGCAGCCCATTGGATGGGGGGACAGCTTCGGGCTTCACCCCTGGCCCTTGGGTGGCTGGGGGGGGGACCCCTTGATTGAAGGGGTCCCCACTCCCCCAGGGTATCCCGGCCAGGGGTGACTAGTTGGATATTTGATGCCACGGCCGCAAGGCACTGTATAAAAGTGACCCCCGGCTGTGGCATTATCTGTCCAGCTAGTGGAGCCCGGTGCTGGTTTCAAAAATACGGGGGGACCCCTACACTTTTTGTCCCCCGTATTTTTGGAACCAGGACCAGGCGCAGAGCCCGGTGCTGGTTGCTTAAATATGGGGGAACCCCTGTCAATTTTTTCCCCATATTTTTGCAACCAGGGCCGGCTCAAAGAGCCCGAGGCTGGTTTGGTTAAGGAGGGGGGACCCCACGCAATTTTTTTTGGAAAAATTATAACATTTCCCACCCCTTCCCACTGATAAACATGCACGGATCTCATGGATCCGTGCATGCCTATACAAACACGGGATAAAAAAGCAGGTCTGTTTTTTTTTAACACTTTTTCACGATTTGTATTTTAGCATGGCAGTGTTTGGCTATTGTCGGCAGTGTTTGTGTTTTGCACTTTTTAGTAAATGACCGATTTCTACCAAATTGCAGGCGTATTTGACCGATGGGTGTATTGATTCGTGATTGTTTCCAAGGACTTCCAAAATATTACGAATGCCCTCATCACTGCCGTGATTTTTGCTTAGTAAATTACCGAGATGACACTTTGAAGAAAAAAACGGCATCTCGGTCAAAATCGGGACCTTAGTAAATATACCCCATTATCTCCATTTTCTATGGCCCTGATCAGGGGCAAAATTTCTGGAAGCAGCCCTGATGGAGGTGGGGTTTATAAAGGAGGCAGGTCTGTGGAGGGGGCAGGATACTCCTTCTGGTATCCGGACTCTAGCTCGACCACACTTAGGTCGACAGTTACTAGGTCGACCACTATCAGTCGACATGCATTAGGTCGACAGGGTTTCTAGGTCGACATGACAAAAGGTCAACATGATTTTTTCATGATTCTTTTAATTTTTTGAACTTTTTCATACTTTACGATCCATGTGAACTACAGTTGGGAAAGGTAACCTGTGCCGAGCGCAGCGGATGCGAGGGGACACAGTGCACTAATTGGGGTTCTCGGTCACTCTACGAAAAAACAACACTAAAACAAGTAAAAAACCTTATGTCGTCCTAATGCTTGTGTTTACCTATTTTGGGTGTCGACCTAGTTACTGTCGACCAATAGTGGTCGACATAGACACTGTCAACATAAGTGTGGCCGACCCTATGAACCACACCCCTCCTTCCACATAGGGTTGATTCTGAGTCTAAGGCAGTTGCGGCTGTTCTTGCATCTTTATTCTAATGCTGCTACAATGCCCTTCCCTGGTGCAGTGGCGTCAGTACCGGGCTCCTGTTCTGAAGGGGCACACTGACCTCTCCATTGCCTCTGGTGCCCAGCTACTCCATTCATACAATGAGAAGCGCACATTAGCTCAGTGGTAGGGGAGGAAGATACAGCCAACTTGGGTTGGAGTGGGGCGCTAAAGGCGGGGGGGGGGGGGGGGGGGGTTCTAATGTGAGCAGCTGCCTAAAGTAGGTTAGTCACACCTACAAAAATAGGAAATAGATGAATAAAAATGGAGGCAGCGCTTATCAAAACCAGATGGATTGTCTAATAAGTTTGTAAATGCGTGTTTATTAGACAATCCATCTGGTTTTGATAAGCGCTGCCTCCATTTCTATTCATAGGGGAGGAGGAGGTGGGGCTTGCCGGCAGTGTCAGGCAGCGCATCCACCTCCTCACAGCCCTGGTGCCTGTCTCCCGCACAGACAACCCTCCCTCACCCGCCACAGCTGCCATCCAAGCTGTTTAGCAGTGCAGGGACTCAGGAGGAACAGGTGAGATTGAAAGAGGGGACTGACGGGCGAGAGCGCCGGGTGCAGTGACTGAGTGCGTACAGGAGGGCACACACAATGCAGGCGTGTCCAGACCGTTTGTGGGGGGACCGTAGTGGCTGCGTGATGTCACACGCAGCCGCTGTGACTCGAAACATGGCGGGTTGCTGTGTGCCTTCGCAGCTAGGCTTCATAGGCAGAGGGCAACCCTATAAATGCGGGAGAATCGTCATCTTGCAGTGCGCTCGCATGTCAGTGTAATGAATTGTAGATGTGCGATTTTTATTGTTAGTGCATATGACTAGAAATACATTTTTATCGATAATGAATAAATATGCTGCTTACGCGTTACATACATCTTATGAAGGTCTCGCAGTCTGGTCTTCTTACACTATCTTAATGCAGAGGAACATATGTGGCTTCATAAGCATGACTAGTGAATGAGGCAAAGGAAAAAAAATAGTAAAGGTCTATTCTGACCGATTTATTTTATTTTGCATATAAAAGATTTATTAAAAGAAAAATAGCCTTCCCCCAAAAAATGTTACTAAATAAATAGATAAATATCGATTCGGAAAAACATTTATGTTAGACTCAATGCAAATCCAAGATTTACTAACAGATAGTTCAAAAGTGTTTGAAAGAGTTTAAAAAAAATACAAAACAACAGTATAAAGCCACCTCCCCCAATAAAATAAAAATGCAGCCCTGGACCTCTGAGCCCATTCTGGTACTGAAAAAACAGGGGGAAAACTTGCATCCCCCACACACACACACACCACCATCCCCGTATTACCAGAAACCAGCACCAGGCTCAACCAGCCAGAAGATAATGCCACAGCAGTGAGACACATATCACAGGGTCCCCCTGCCATCACATTATCCTGCCCCAAATTGGTCACTCCAGGCCTGGGATTCTTTGGGAAGTGTAGGGGATCTCCATCCTGGGGATCCTCATGGCTTGGAGTGAAGACCAGGGCTCTCCCCCGTACACCTGGTGGCAGTGGGTGTGGGGTTGAAAGTTCAAAACTGATGGCATTTATAAGTGGATAATCCAACTGACATCGACATCAGGTTTCAATTGAAGTTGATACCAGATGGATGATAAATATAGGGGTTTCCATTCGGAAACCCCATCAAAGTCGGTGAATTTTTCAATTTAAAATCAACCTAAAACCAACTTTTAGTAAATTTACCCCAGAGTGTCTTGTGCCAGAGATTTATGAGTGGGACATGTTGATGAGCATTTTGAAGTCGAAGATGAGTAGCTTGAATTAGTGGTGTAGTGAAAAGGGTGTAAGAGGGCAAGATTAGGCCTGCTACGGCATCTAGGATATATTGTAGCGGGGAGAGATGTCTGCAGTGGATGTAGTTATGTGATCGACGTCCAGGAGATCACCAGGTACAGTACCAACGCCAGTGCCGTAACTAGACATTTTAGAGCTGTGTGCAAGAAACGGCATAAGCGCCCGACCCCCCCCCCCCCCCCCCCCCCCGCGCGCACCAAAAAAAAAAATAGGGGCATGGCTTCATGGGCACAAAATAATACCAATTCATATTACGGTGCACAGTAGTCTCCATTATTCAAATTACGCCACACAGTGGTGCCACTACACCAGGTAGAGCCCTTTTTACACATTACGGCAGACAGTCCCCCTTTTTTACACATTACGGCAGACAGTGTCCCCTTTTTACACATTACGGTAGACAGCGTCCCCTTTTTACACATTACGGTAGACAGCGTCCCTTTTTTACACATTACGGCAGACAGCATCCCCTTTTTACACATTACGGCAGACAGA